>NW_027077118.1:0-25716 GCF_009819655.1 Sylvia atricapilla | reverse complement strand
CAGTGGTGGCGTGACTTCATTCAGACCACGATAATCCACCGTCAGTCTCCATTCTCCACTGGACTTACGCACCGGCCAAATCGGGCTGTTGAAAGGTGAACGGGCTTTACTGACCACTCCTTGGCTTTCCAGTTTGCAGATCATCTCATGTATGGGGATCACAGAGTCTCTGTCTGTGCGGTATTGCCGACGGTGTACTGTTGCTGTGGCAATTGGTACTTCTTGTTCTTCTACTTTCAGCAGTCCCACAGCAGAGGGGTCATCTGAGAGACCAGGCAAGGTATTCAATTGTCTGATGCCTTCTTTCATCTACTGCGGCTATCCCAAAAGCCAACGATATCCTTTTGGATCTTTGAAATATCCATTTCTGAGATAGTCTATGCCGAGGATGCATGGGGCCTCTGGGCCAGTTGCGATAGGGTGTTTCTGCCACTCCTTCCCAGTTAAACTCACTTCGGCCTCTAATACAGTCAGTTCCTGGGACCCTCCTGTTACTCCTGTAATAGAAATGGATTCTGTTCCTACATACCTTGATGGCATCATGGTACATTGGGCCCCAGTGTCAACCAATGCCGTATATCTTTGTGGGTCAGATGTGCCAGGCCATCGGATCCACACAGTCCAGTAGATCCGATTGTCCCTTTCCTCTTTCTGGCTAGAGGCAGGGCCTCCTTATTCTTGGTCATCGCATACGTTGTTCTCTTCCTGTAAATGAGTTGCTGAGGTTCCTTCAAGAGGATCAGTCATATTATCATTCCTGTAACGTCTGGAGTTCTGTGCACGAGAGACCGGAGCAACACTGATTCTAGATGAGCTTTTTGTTGTAGGCATTTCTCTTTTCAGTTCACGTACCCGGGCTGCTAAGGAGGAGGTAGGTTTTCCATTCCACTTCTTCATATCTTCTTCATACTCCCGAAGAAAAGACCAAAGGTTACCTTGGGGTGTGTATCCTCTCTCCCTGGCTGGGGGACGCCTGCTCCTAATTGCAGAGACTCTCGTCGGCTCTGGTGAAATATCGTAAATTTCTTCCTTAAGTTCTTTTTTCAGTTTCTGATGGCTTTCTTCAATTAAGTTTCCTGACTTGCTCAGCCAGTCTTGTTTCTACAGATGAGACATAGGGCACGAACTGGGGCGGTGACAGTGTCCTCGTAAATCCTTAGTTTATTAGCCAGGACACCCACCTTGTCCTCACCTTCTCTCCATTGCAGTGTTGCCAGGTAACGTGAGTACATCTCTGGTCCAAGCCGTGCAAATCTCAACTACATCCGTGATGTGCACTGGACATCATCTGGGCTTTTAGGAAATCTCTCATCTTCTGCAAAAATGATCTCCAGCACAGCCAATTCCCTTAGGCATCGGATACCTTGTTCTATTGTGTTCCATTTTCCTTGGTGCACTAGGAGGTCTTCTTTACAAAGGTATCTGTCTTTCACACTTGTTAGCAGTCACTGCCAGAGGCTGAGAGTTTCTTGGGTTTTTCCAATTCTCTGGTCAATGACCACATCCTGGGATAGTGATCCCAGTTGCTTGGCCTCAGTTCCATCTAGAATGGTGTCATTGGCTGCAGCATCCCAGATGCGGAGCAGCCAGGTGAGGATGGACTCGTTGGTCTGACGGGTGAATTCCTTTCGCAGGTCACGCAGCTCACCCAGAGACAGAGAGCGGGTGATGATCTCTGTCTCTGTCTCTTCAGCTGAGTGCGAAGGTCCTGCTCTATCCTCGTCAGTCGCTATGCGGACTGATTTGCTCCTTGATTTCTTCTTCTGAGTGGTGGCAACTGCTACTGGTTTAGGCTGTTCCGGTTCAGTGACGGTTTGTGTGGAGATGCTGACAGCACTTTTGGTTCCTTTCTCCTCTGTGACAGTCTGTGTAGTCGTCGATGCTATTGCTTTGCTTCTTTTTACTTCTTCTACTTCTTTAAGAACATGCTCCAACACACCATGTAGTGTTTTGATTCTAAGCATGGTGCTTAGAAAACAAAGAAAACAGAGAAAACAAAGCAGGACTAACAAGAACATCAAGCTGTCTTTGGCATCCAGAGGGTACTCAATATTTTCAAAAACTGCTGTGTCCTTCCTGAAAAGCTGGAAAAAATCATTCTTTACTCCTCCCCACAGGGGCTGGGTGAGATTGTTGAGGCTCCAGACGTAGCATCCTAGACTAGAACAAGAATACAAAACTGGGTAGATATTCTGAATAATGTTCATTGCCTCAGATTTTATCAAGCAATGGACATAATAAACCAGTAAAGCAATTTTAGTACCATATCCTGGTCTACGCAGGAGTATTAAGGCCGGCAGATAGTGCCCCACGTTCGGAAAAATATAGAGAGATAGATATAAGACACATGTAAGCATGTTGGGCATCATAACAGACAGGTGTCTTCTTCAATAAAATTGTAATTTCTGACTTTTCTTATTGCCTCTGCCGCACGTTGGGCACCAAAAATATGTTGTGGTTTTGAAAACAAACCAAGTAAGAGGCTCTAAGTCAGAAATAAAATTTAATGAGAAGAAAAGGAAAATAAAATAGAATAAAATAAAATAAAATAAATACAAAAAGAAAAAACCCACTGACAGAGTCAGAATGTAACCTGATCAGGATGATGGAAACAGTCCAGACGAGGTGGTCTTCCTGAAACAGAAATCTTGTAGAAAGGTCTGGTAGCTCCGGTCCTCTGGGAATCCAGTGGGTGAGGGCTGCTTCTACTGTCCCAAATCCCAGCTTATATCCAGGTGAGAATGCTTGGCTCTTCCCCATGGGCGGAGCATCTCACAATGGGATGATGAGTCATGGAAGAGAGCCTTAATGGCCCATTAAAGAGAGAGATAACGCCCGGAGGGAGTTATCTCTGAGTCATGCAAAAGGCATTGATGGGCCATTAACTGAAGATGGTGATAGAATACACCCTAAACTACAACCCAGGACAAATGTCACTCTGGGAGCAGTCCTGAACAATGCAGCATCCTCACCACACAAGGAGAACACTTCCAAGCCTGACCAGCTGTCTCCGTCCACCCAGATCTTGTCACCCAGTGCTGGGAGCAGCCCCCAGGGCTGGCTGAGAGCTGTCCCTGGCAGGCAGCAGAGTCCCTGCCCCAGCACAGCGCCCTGGGCTGCAGGACCCTGCTCTGCAGGACAGCCCTGGGCACCCCTGGCTGCTCCACACAAGACACAATCAGAGAATGTACTCACAGAGTCTGTAGGCATTGGCATGTTCCAGCTGTAGGAGATCACTGCAGGAGCTGCAGCTGCATTGTCCTGCAGCCAGAGGTTCCTGTGCCAAGGGCTGGGAGTGATTCTCCCGCAGTCACTTCTCAGCCCCTTCCCAGCCCTGAGTGATTGAAGCTCTCTGTGCCTGTGTGCTGTGCCCGGGCTGGCTGCAGGCAGTGCCACAGCCCTGCTGGGCTGGGAGAAGAGCTGCTCAGCAAGAGAAATGTGTTTTTAAGCTCTTCTTGGTTGCCAGGAGCTGCCTCTGTGCCAGGAGCCCAGCCCAGCTCAGCAGCACAGACACAGCACTAGGACTTTAATGAGCCTCTTGGGGCTTGTGCTGAGGCTCTGAACATCAGTCTCTCAGAGGGAGATGAAGAAACCTCTCAAGAGCTCCAAGTCAGAATCCAACTCCAAAGTTTCCTAAAGTTTTAATGAGTCTCACTGAGAGACACGACAGAGAAAGTGTCCCCAGGCCCCAGGCAGAGCAGAGAACTGCAGGCAGTGATGACAGGTGGGGACAAAGAGAAGCCAAGTCCTGGTGTCCTGGGGCACAGCAGCCTCTGTGCCACCAAGGGCTGTGAGGAGACACCTTGTCCTGAGGCCCTGGGGCCTCCTGGCACAGCCCCAGCAAGGCTGGGCACTGTCAGCCCCTTGTCCTGCCCTCAGCATCCCCCTCCCATGGCAGTGGCCTCAAGGATGTGCTGGAAGGAGTCCCTGGGGAGCCTTGGTCAGGACTGGCCCTGGGGGGCTCCTTAATGCTCCCAGGGACTGCAGGTTTTTCAAAGGACTTTGAGTTTTACTTTTGCCTAGGAGTCTCTGAGTGGTCTCTGCAATCCTGGCCTCCAATTATTTGCTTTAATTAGTCCCTTGGGAAGTTTTGTCAGTAATGACACTTGGTGGAATTCATTAATGCTGTAAGTCACTTCAGATATTTCAAACAAACTTGGTGTTTCCACTTTATTATTGATTTTGCGACAGGTTTGTGAAATCATGGCCTCATGATTATTATCTACCTTAACAAGTCCCTTGGGATTCCTCGTCCGTAAAAATAGTCCATGTGTCTCATTAATCCTTCAGGATACTCAAGGTTTATTTAAGAACTTTTTTTTGGTAGTGAGTGTAAGAGGTTCATGAAATCATGGCCTCCAATTATCTGCTTTAATGAGTCTCTTGAGATTCTCAGGAAGTAACAACACTCAGTGCATCTAATTAATGCTTCAAGGTACTCAGGGTAATTGAAGTACTTCTTTGTGCCACTGAGTCTCTGAGAAGTTTTTGTGCAGTCTTGGACTCCAGTTCTCTCCTCCAAGGACTCCGTGAGGGGCCTGAGTTGGGGATGGACCTCAGTGGGATCCATTAATGCTTCCAGACACTTTGCGTTTTTCCTCTGACTTGGACTCTTGGAAAAGTTTGTGCAATCTCCTCTCAGGCCCTGAGGTTCCAGGACTCAGCACCAAATGCACCACGGGGATCATTAGGATCAAACAAGTCCTAACAAACCATGGCTGTGCCTCGATTTCCCTCTGGCCTGGTGCTGCTAATTAAAAAGTCTTTTATCCTAGAATTATGGGGAAATATTTCAAAGGGCTTCTAAGACATCCAGATTCCTGTTTTCAGTGATGTATTTTATGACTGATTTCATTACAGAGGAAGTGATTGCAGGGTCTCTCCTAAGCAGGTCTGGCCAGGTCAGAGAAGCAGTGCCTTCAGGTCTGACCCAGTGTGCACAACCCTGCTCCACATTCTCCATCCCCATCCTGTCTCCCTCACTCACCTGGAACCTGCTTTGCTCAGAGAACTGGCTGCACTCAGGCAACGAGGGGTTTTCTTCCTTTTTTAGCAATCTAAAGCTCCTAAATTTCAGACAATCACCTGAAATGGGTCTGCCAAGCCCAAGGTGCCACAAAGAACCATTCCTCACATGGTTCTGCTTTGGATTCTCCTTCCCCAAGGCAGAACCATGCAAGGAATGATTTAGACACACAGGGAGTTCTGCAATAAACACAAATCCAGAGTTGGCTGAAGGCAGAATTAGACCAACTCCTGAAGGACAGACAGGCTTTGAACTCCTTGCAGCTCCAAGCTGCAGGTGGGTTGTTGGGAGGTGTGTGAGTGAGGCCAGAGTGAGGGCAAGGGCAATGCAGAGAGCCCTGGAAGTGCTTCTGTGCAGACAGGCTGTGGGGAAGGGCACTGCAGCCCTGCCCTGGGCCAGGAGTGAGGCTGGATCATCACGCCAAGCTGCCCTGGGCCATGGCAAGGGGCTGTGGCCATGGCCAGTGGCCTGAGCCCACTGCCTGGGCCCCTTGCTCAGGGCTGGTGTCAGTGGCCAGAGGCAGAGGGGATCCCTTGCTGGGGGCTGTGCCATGGCCACCTGCCCTGTGCCGCGCTGGCTGCTCAGGCGCCGCGGAACCAGCAGCAAACGCCACTGCCAGGGCCAAAGGCAGCTCAGGCAGACAGAAAGGGGCAGTGCTGGCCACTGTTTCCATGGCAGCCCTCCCTGGGACACCACACCTGGCTCATCTGTCTTGACAATTGCCATGCAAACCCCTTGTGGGCACTGAGGCCGCAGACGCTGGCACTGGGACACTGCTGGGGCCGGGTGCTGAGCACAGGGCTGATCACACACAGATGGATTTTTTCTTGCTGAGCTCACACAGAGCCAAGGCCTTTCCTGCCCCTCGTGCTGGGGATGGGCTGGGGCTGTGGGGGAGGTTGGGAGGGGACACAGCCAGGACAGGTGACCCCAGGTGACCCCAGGGATACCCCAGACCAGAGGACATCATGTGCAGTGTATAAAGTGGGGAGAGCAAGGAGGAAGGGGTGACATTTGGAGTGAGGGTTTTTGTCTTCCCAGGTAACGCTCAGGCAGGATGGGGCCCTGTTTCACAAGGGAGCAGGGTCAGCATCAGAAACACAGACACCAGCTTAAAGAATTGTGTAATTTATACAATGCAAAGATACAAAGAATTACAAAAGGACAAGCTCAGATAAGCACATAATCATCATCAAAGAATTACAAAAGGAGCTCAGCAATGCATCCAGTCATTTCTACCAAAGATTGCCTCTAATCATTTAGAAAGATCCATCACCAGTTACCCTCAGACTCTGATGCACACAGCAGCTGGGGGAAGCTGTCACAGCTGTCACTGGAGAGCCCCTCCTGGGCACTGGGAATTCCTGCAGCTTCCTCCAGCCCCTGGTGAGGCTCCAAGATCAATGTGTGAAGGCCCAGCTTTTACACTGTCAAACAAACAAGCTGACGTCACTTCTAGTACAGGAATAACTGGCTTCATTCTCCTGTTTGGCTTCTCCCAAAGCCTTGCCAGGGCTCAAGGAGTAAGCAAGGGATTTGACTTGGATCCTTCATCCTTAAACAAGGCCAGATGGGGCCTTGTCTGGTTTTCAAATAGAGAAAGGTAAATCCACCTTTCACTCATGAACAGCTACAGAGATAACTGCTAATAATGATTCAGTAATGAGCAGATACAATAGAGCATTTGATTGGAATGTCCATTCAGAGGTCACCATTGGCTCAGGGCTTGTTGTTCAGGCCTTGCTATTTCAATTGGTCCTGTTCCCTAGAGATGAACAACCAACTTCATACCAATTCTTTCAGTAACACAGTTTAGAATTAGCTATTAGCCATAAAGGCATTGCCCATCATCCTTCGATTAAGTGCTGCTCAAGCTCATTTCTCACAGCTGTAATACACATTCCTTTAAAAACCTGTCTAATTAGTTGCTCTTCACTGTGATTTATCAAATCCCTTTTTTTCTTGAGACTGTCTCCTTTAAGACAAGTCTAAATTCTGCACTTCCCAGCACAAAGTGTCACAACAGCTCTAACATGGAATCATAACACACCAAGTGGTCACAGTGCAATGGTTACAGACACTGCCATGAATGCATTTTACAGCAGGCTCCAATTTCATAGCCATGAGGCAAATCCCACCAAGAAGAATGGTCTTCTTTCTGCCACTCTTCTACTGCTCTTTCTGTCCAGCTGATTCCTGACTGTTGGACTTCAAACCCACCACTGATAGAAGTGCAACATTCCTGTCCCATGATAGCCCAGGTTCCTCCTCGGCCAGCAAGCAGATAATCCAAGGCCATGCAGCTCTGTGTAGTCCCCATCCATGTTTGTTGGAGCTCCCAGAATGTGCTGTTGGACATTTTAACAGTATCATTTGCTAAATTGTAATCAAGAATTTAGCTGCTAAATTGTAATAAACAATTTAGCTGGGTAATATAAACTCCACAGGAGGAGGCACTGTCCACAGGGCACGGTGTGAACCAGAATCTTTTGCTTTCTGAAACCTAAGGCACTCTTTGGGGAGAAAGGTTCTCTTGGCCCTAACTCTTCCTTGTGGTTGTTGCTGAAGGATCCTAAATGGTGGCCCTGCAGCTGGGAGTGGTGTAACACTGACACGAACCAGCTCCAGCATCCCAAGTTCTACTGACATTGGAGCGATGTTAAAAGTTCAGAAATCCTTCCACACTGTTGTGGCCTCTAACTATAGCAGGGTTCAGTTTCTCCTGAAGGAAAATCTTCGTGAATCCTGTAAAACTGATAATTGTATTCCTGTGTTCCACAGCACAGTTTTCTTTAACTGTCCCTTCACTGACCCCATTATGAGACAGAGCCCACTGACAGAGCTCTGGCCAGTCCTTAGGGTGGGCCCTCCAAGGGAATCCCATTCCTCCTAACGTCAGTTGAAAACATACCCAGCAATTAGTCACACTGAGTATTTTGCCTACTTGGATCTTTACATTTTCTGAACAGTTTTGATGACTTGGTGAAAGTCTAGAGGTGTTTCTGGCAAACAAAGATTCTGGCTGACTATCAAGATACAACTTACAGACATAAGCAGTATTTTAGTGACAAGGTTATTCATTCGTTTTCCTCAATCACATTTGAGGTACAAACAAGAATTCTGCTGTCCATGGAGCTGATGCCTTTTTCATTCCAGAACAATGCCCCCAAGGCCCTTTACTGTTCAGCTTTCCCGTGGTGTCTGTGGGTAACAAGGTTTGGTGGGGTCCTTTCCCCTTTGGCTGGAGAGGTGCCAGGTCCCAGGCCTTGACAGGCACCCAGACTCCTGGATGGAATTCGTGTGGAAGTCACTCAGTGCCACATCAGCCTTCACACGGAGCCCCGTGGATCAGAGCATTTTCCAAGGGACTGCTGGGGCAAACAGGGAGATTTGTTCTGGCAGGACCTGTAAAACCATATCCTGTAACACCCACTTGTTCTCACACAGAACACTTGGCTGCAGGGACAGACTCCCATCATTCCAGCCCAGGTTTCAGGATTCAAACAGCATTGTCTTTCCCCAGAGCTGTTCCTTCAGCTGGTCTGGGAGGGCCATTTGGCCTCCGGAGCCACACTCTGGCTCCATTATTAGGACTGGTTGGTCCAAATCCCTTATCTCCACCAAGAGTGCTGATTTGAGGTGGATCTCCTTCTTTATCAATTGTTTATAAAACTGATAATATCGATATTTATCCTATCCTGTCATGGGTTTGAATAATCAAATCTTGTTCACTACTGCTTAACAGAATCACTATAATTTGTCCTTGATAATCTGCATGAGTTCCTCTTCCCATGACAAGAACTCTTTGCAAGGCCAAGCTCAAGCGAGCAGTTATCAAACCAGAGTGTCCTGAAGGAATCTGAACTCCTGTTTTGGTATTGTTAACTCTCATTTGCTTCTGGTTTATCCTAATTACTTCAAATGCGTGAAGGTCCAGCCCTGCAGCCTCTGGGGTGGCCCTGTCAGGGGCCATCACACCCAGAACTATTTCCCAGGAGGTCAAAATCTCACGGTCTGTGGTTGTATTTGGGTTTTCCATCGGGACACGTTCCCATCTCCTCATTTTTCCAACTGCTCTTTTAACAACTCCTTCATCCATTCAACCAATCCTGCAGCTGGAGGATTGCCTGGGATATGAACAACCCAGCAGTCTTAATCACTGCATTTTTACAGCAACAGACAAAGCATTCTGCATCACAGTATCAGCAAACCCTACATAAATAGCTAATTTCATCCCTTCCTCTTTTTTATATTGTATACAATCTCACAAAGTTGACCACTGATATTTAGGTCTGGCCAATGCTTTTCTGCAGGATATTTAATGTGTACCATCCTTGAGCAGCCAGTACTACCAAATTAGTGTTGTCAGCACTATTACACATTATGGTTATTTTATATTTAGATATTGACATATAGATAATGATATAGAAAGAAATATAGATATAGACAAATCTAAATATATATATATATATGTCCAACCATGTTATAAATATCAATCATTATTTATTACATTAATATTATTTCACTTGCACAAATGCATCTGTGCTCAAGATTGAAACATTTTCTCTCACTCCATGTGGAATTATTTTTCCAACAATAATTGTTCCTTCTTTTAGTGCTGTTTCCAATGTGCCCCTAACAAAATTCAGCTTTGCCTTCCAAACCCACAAGCTCTTTTCCTTTTTCCATATGCAATTCTTGGATGCATTTTAAGACATCCAGTGGTCCAGCTTCTTTTACCCGACTCCCCCATAGCTTGCACAGTGCTCAGACCTCAGCCCACTCCAGAGCCAGTGAAGTCTAGAGAAGGTTTTCCCATCCCAGAATTTCTGATGGGACTGATTCCTTACATTTCCATTTAAAAAGTGACATTTTGCTGTGATCTGACTATGCCAATGTTGTTTTACCAGTGGGCAGGGTCAGCACCAAAGACACAGACACCACCTGAAGGAATTGACCAACTCAAGTGCCATTTACTGTAGTCCAAAGCAGCAAAGGAGCACAGAAGGAGCAGCTCAGCAATGCACCCAACCATCACCACCAAAGATTGCCCGCAGTGATTGAGAAGATCCATCACCAGTTCCCCTCAGACTTTCCCATCACCCACACCCACACATCAGCTGGGGAAGCTGTCCCAGCCAAGGACTGCAGAGCCTCTCCCGGACACTGGGAATTCCTGCAGCTGCCTCCAGCCACAGGTGAGGCTCCAGCCTGGCTGGGAGAGGGCCCAGCTCTGGGAGTGCTGAATAAACACACTGACAGCGCTTCTGGGCTGGGAACAGCTGGATTCATCCTCCTCTTGGGTTCCTCCCAAAGCCTGGCCAGGGCCAAGGAGGAACCAGGGCAGGTGACTGTGACCATACAGCACAAACAAGGCCAGATGTCAGATTTCATGGCCTTGTCTGCCTTCTAAACACAGAAAGGTCAATACATGTTTGACTAATTAGTGGATGCATCTATCACAGTGCTAATGAACATGCAAATGTCATTAGTGAGCAGATACAAAGATGACCTTTGGTTGGAAGTCCATCCAGAGGCCCCCTTTGGCTCAGGGCCGGTTGTTCAGGCCTCCCTCAGGCCTCTTGTCCAGGCCTTGGCACTGCAGGGACATGGCTGAGTGCTGGGCCTGACACTGCTGGGTGAATGGCTGGACTGGATGTGCTCAGAGGTCTTTTCCAACAGAAAGGATTCTGTAATTCCAGGATTCTATCAGCTGGATTCAGTCAGGTCCATGTTCACAGCATTACTTTGGTCCAAAAGTCCCCTCTTGCTCAGCCCCTGTGGCCTCAGGCTTCAGCTCCTTCAGCTCCTGGTGCTCAGCTGCTCATGCTGAGACAACTCAGAGAGAAGAATTCAGTTCATCCAGTTCCTTCTGGGACACAGAGAGAGGAGGGTGTGGGAACAGGAGCATGGTTTGGTATGGCCTCCTCTCTGCCCTTCACGCCTTTCAGCGTTTTGAACCAGCCCAGAGCTTTCTCCAAGAGTGCCATGAAGCAGCTGTTCCTGCTCCGAGCTCTCGCTCTCTCCAGTCTCTGACCTGGCCTGTTTTTTTCGCCTAGAAAAAAAATATAGGAGAAAATTGTACATAAAATGTAAAAAATAAAATCAAACCCCAAATTCTCAATGGAATATCTTCTGTAACTTTTCATTAAAAGATAACTTATCCTTTGAAAAAGAGAACTCAAATATTTATTTTGTGAATGTGCTGATGACATGGATCCATCTTACTGACCTCAGTAGTCTTTTTTATAGATTTTGGGGATTGTTTCTACCACTGTTGTTTTAAATTGTGGTTGAAGCAATAGGAAATTGTTTGTGCCCTTCCAGCTCCAAGCAGGACTGGAAAACTAAACTCCATCAAACCCTAAATCCTTTAGAAGATGACCTTCCATCTCACCCTGTGAATGAGCTGCACATTCCCTTTGAAATTTTCAGGGCTTTCTTAAGGACAGAAAATTCCACTTAGAGCTTTTTTGCCCTGGTTTACAAGTGCAGAACGGGAATTCTGCATCCATCAACTCCAGACCGCACTGCCTCAGGAACACGGCCCACTGGCCAGGTTTGGTCACTTGTGGCACTTCTAAAGGAGGAAAAAAAGGGCAATTGCACAGTTCCAGCCAAAAAGGAAGGAAGAGTGGGAGAGACAAAACATCCTGTGGAGATCCAGGTTATCAGCTGGGACTGTGGAGAGTTTGGGTTCTGGTCAATTGGATGTGTGTCCCTAACTGCAATCTCTTGGCCTGCAGGAGAGTCTCACTGACCTGCAAAAGCAGAAAGCTCGCTCAGTGTGCTCAGAACAGGCTGGTCTGATGCAAAGCTGTCAGAGCAATGGGAGGGCAGAGCGAGCCCAGCCGTGCCTGGGGCTGAGCCCAGCAGAGCCCTGGCAGGGCCCAGAGCAGCCTGAGCATCCACAGAGCCCGGCTGCAAGGACAGAAACCAGAAACCACCCGTCAGCTGAAGGCTCCTGTGCCCTTGTCCCAGCCGCCCGCGGTGCCCAGGCCATGCTGGCCGTGCTCAGAGCGGGGCCCAAAGCTGCCCATCATCGCTGCCCTTGGCAGCAGAGCAGGAGGGCAGGACATGTGCCCAGCCTGCAGCAGCCACGGCAGATCCAGCCCTCAGCAGCTGCCCAGAGCCAAAAAGCAGCTTGGCTGCCAAGTGAAGAATTTATTTCATCTGCCCCAGCAAAGGGGGGAACCTTTGATGCCCAGCCAGGCCCTGCCATGCCCAGATCTGGGAGCATGCCCCTGGCTGTGGACTCACCTGCAAATTGGGTGTGGAGCATGTCTTTGAGGAAGATTCCAGAATCAAAGTCCATCATCTTCACCTGGCGAGGTCGAGGTGAAGATTGTCATCCTTGAGGCTGTCCTTGGTGTGTCCAGCAGCAGCCCCCCCTGGTACAGCTTCTCCAGGGGCTCCTTCTCCTTCCCTGGGGGCCAGACTGGGCTGTCACTGCTCTGTCCAGGGCCACAGCCATCAATGAACCAGAGAAGCAAAACCAGGTGGGATGGTGGCCACCAGTGCTTGCCACACCAGGTCTCCAGCTCAGCTCCCGCCCAAGAGCTGTGTGTTCCCTTCTGATGACCCCTGCTCAAAGCTATAAGCAGGACAAAACCAGTCTGGTTTGCTTTGCCACTGATTGCCAAGAGATGTGTGGAGCTGTTACCTGTCAGGCCTCTGGATCATAGTGCACATGTGGATCTCTCCCATCTTCTAGGGAAGATGAACACCCTGCATCCAAGGATGGCAGAAAAGGTCTTGTAAGGATGGCCTGTCCAAGGGTTGCATGGACAAACACTGTTTAATAACATCTTGGATCTCTGAAGAAAGAAACCAGAAATCACAGTCAGGGCCCTGGATCCAGCACCATCTCAGCTGCTTGGAGCTCTGGGGCCGTGGGACGTGTCAGTGTCACAGCCATGTCACAGCCTCAGTTGCTCTGGTCCCTCTACCAGGTGGGGTTTTTGGGGTGCCAGGATCTTGGCAGCCACTTTGGGACTGAACCAGAGGTTGCAGTGGCTGGGACTGGGCAGTGGCTGCTCCACCTACACAGAACTTGCCCTGGCTCCCAAACACAGCCTGAAAATGTCTGGGGCCATTCATCATTTCTCTGCTCTCCAGCACCGAGGCAACGGACCCTGGCTGCAACTCTGAGCTCCTTCCAAGGCAACCACCCCTGGCAATGGGGCTGCATGGAGCTGCTCTCAGGAAACTCTCTTGTGGTGGTTTAGCTTGAATGTGAAAAGTTCTTTTCCTAAGGAAGTTGTAGCATTGATTGTGATTGACAACTTGGCTGATGAATGGGAGTGTTTCTGCGTCTCTGGAAACACAGTCTTAAATCACAAGTTCCCAAGTGACTTGTCCTTTTTCCGGACAGCAGAAAGGTAACATCTCGTGAGGAGAAACATTTTAAGAACTCCAAAGGAGGGGAGACTTTTAAGAATTTTTTTCCGGAGCTCCAAGAAGCTGATCCAAGTTTGAGTCACTTTAGATCTGACCAAGGGTGGAGGAGGTTTCGTCCATCAGCGTTCCTGAGCATGCATTCTCTCTCTCTCTCTCTCTCTCTCCCCCTTCCTCCCCCCCACCATCACCTGTGGCCTTGGAGTTCCAGGAGTCAGCTGGAGAGGAAAAAAAAACTACGGGCAAAGACTTTAACCCTTTTACCTCCTCCTTGGAAGACAGAGTGATTTGAAATGTAGAGACAGCATTGAGACAAAGTCAGTGAAAGAACTGAGAAAGACTATTGGAAGATGGGATGGAGGAAGCGGACATTTCTGACCAGACTTCTCTGGATGTGAATTATGGGGAATTGGACTGTTTTTGTAATATCCTAATGCTGCTTGGGGAATGCAAGTTCTAGCCAAAGGGTTGTGTGTATTGATATACATGGGTTTTAACTGAGAATTTTGAATAGAATACATCCCCGGCTCCTGGGAAAGAATAAGGAGGTCTCTATTTATTTGAGATAGAGGCAATTTTAGAGATAGAAGACAATATTTGTTTTGTACTAGAAAAGCATTCTTAAAACGATATCTCAAACATGCAGAGGCCCATAAGCAGCTTGGGAAACTTTTATATGGGTGGGACTCCACAGAATCTGCAGAAATTCTGGGCAGTTGCAGATCTATGGCCTTGAAAGCCCCCAGACCTTTTCTTGTGGCTTGTTCTCCATAACTCTAGAGAGGCTCCTCTCCCACGGTGAAGTAGGATCATGTTTAAATAGTGGCAACTGACTGAAAGTCATAGATTTCTCTCTGTGTTGAGTGGGAAAGTGAACAGTCTGGGGGGGAAGGTGTTTGAATATCTCTTTTTTTTTCTCTCTATTTCTATAGTGTATGTCAATAAATCTGTTTTTATTTTTAAGTTGTGCGTGTTTCACCTTTTTCTCCCAAAGTCCTATCTCCCAGTTGGTAAACAAAATTTGGTGAATGTGAAACCACAACATAAGTGGTGCGTTGCCCAGGAAACTCAAACTGAAACCACAACACTCCTGGACTGGGAATTAAATAAGGGGACAGGGGAGGGTCTTTGGTGGGAGCTGCCCTGGCTCAAGAGAAACACTGAGAGAGAAACAGAGCAGGCAGAGAAAGGCAGAAGGGAAAGGAGAACACAAATCCAATCAGCTGAGGAGGTGGCACTCTGAAAGCAGAACTGCAGCTGACTGAAAATGAATGGGACAGAAAGAAATTTGCAACTTCTATTTCCTATCAAAATATGATTTCCTCCCTTTCTAAGAAGCCTCCTCCTGATGTCATTCAGCATCAGGGCTTTCAGAAAGTGCTTTGTTCTTAGTGGATGTCCCAGGCTGCAGACCCAAAGAAACACAGAATGGGGATTTTCCTGTTCCTGTGGGTTTGACATCCTCAGCAGAGGAGATGAGGAGGCACCAGAAAGAAAGGGCAGCTGGGGTTCACCTTTCCACAGGAATGAAGGGGGAAGAAATCTCTCCTCATGTCTGTAGCTGCTCCCACAGGGATGTGAAGGCTGATTCCAGATCCCAAGGGTCACATTCAGCGCTGCCCTCATGGAATTCTCCCCTGGTATGAAGAGGCAGCGTGGGAGCACCTGGACCTTGGACCATCCAGCTGTCCCCCATATTTGGAGGTGCCTGAGGAAGGCTGGGACAATGCCAGGGACATCCTGCAGTGACATCCCCCTGTCCCACTCTGCATGTGCTCAGTCCCACACCTAACCCTGATCCTGGTCTCAATCTCCCTCCACGTTTAGACACACTCACAGTCCCGGATTTAATCTCATGCCAGTCCCAGACTTGTCTAGCTCCAAACCCAATCCCAACCCCTGCACTAAAGCAAATCCCATGTTTTGCCTTAACCCTAATCCCAGCTCTAATCCAAATCTCAGCCCCAACTCCATCCCCTGCCCCAATTCCAGCCCCTTCCTAAATCCTCAGCCCCAAACCAAATCCCATATTTAGCCCTTCCGAGGGTTTGGAGGTGTCTCTGTCCTCTCACCCTGATGATGTTTTGGCGTGAGAGGGACAGAGACCCCTCAGCCTCCCCAGGTATGAGAAGGTCAGAAAGGCCCCAAACCCCTGAGCACACTCAGCAGGGAGAGGGACACAGAGCCCCTGGTCCCCAGCCCTGCACAAGCATTGCCTGAGGTGTGATGGATGGAGACCCCCTGAGCATTCCCCAGGGTGAGGGGGACAGAGATGCCCAAGCATTCCCTGGGATGAGAGGGACTGAGACTCCCCTGAGCACCCCCCTGGCAAAGGGGTGAGAGGGAGGGAGATCCCCCCAGGAATTCCCTGGGGTGAGAACGATGGAGACTCCCTTGGGAATGGCCTGAGGTGAGAGGGACAGGGACACCTCCTCGGGAATGGCCTAGGGTGAGAGGGAAAGGGACAACTCCCAAAAGCCCCTCCCCAGCATCCCCCAGGCACAGAGACCCCTCGAACATCCCCTGGGCACCAGACAAAATACACTTGGCAGAAATCAAACTTAATCCTACCTCGAATGCTTTTTGTTCTTCCCACAAGTGTGCTTTTTCATCACATTTTCACCTGTGATGAAAATGCAAACAAATCCCAAACATGAATAAACTGACAAGACAAGCAATTATGGTGGCAATTCCAAATTTCATCACTTCCTGCACAGCTCCAGCTCAGCTGCTGACAGGTTCTCATAGAAGAAAAGTGAAAATTCAACCCAAAAAGGTTCTTAAAGAAGGAAATTTCTGTGTAGCCAGCACAAAGGCAGCAGTGATGAAGAGTAAAATGATTCTCATATTTGGCAAAGCCCCCCAGCCTGTGAAAGGGAAAAGGAGGGGAGAGCAAGGGAGTGACAGGGACAGAGACCTCCCCTGGGGCAGGGCAAGTGTCACACTGTCCCCTGTGTGTGTGTGGCCTTCCCGGGGTGGGGCTTTTACACCTGAGCCAGGCTGGGTCAGGGGGGTGCTGTTCACTCCCCCTGAGCAGGGGTTACCCCACACCCCCAAAACTCTTGGTTGGGGGATGGGGGTGCAAACCTGGCCTCAGCAAATGGGTCTGCGGGCTGTGGCTGAGCCCAGCCTGACCCCAGCCAGGGATGGTTTTCAGGACACTCTGGCCTTGGCTTTCTGGTGGATTCATTCTTGTCCCTGTGCCTTGTTTCCCTCTCCCCATGGAACCAGGGAACATGGAACAGGTCTGGCTGGCTTGGCCTCCCGGGGGCTGCCTGACAGCTCCAGCTGACCATGGAATGTCGAGGGCTGCTTCCCATCTGCCCCTGGAGCTCTGGGGCTCCATGTTTTCCTTCCTATAGGAAAGAACTGTCCTTCTCTTCCAGAGACCCATGGCCAAAATTGGGATTTGGCCTCCAAAATTCTGGATATCCAAGGATAGCTTCCAGCCAAAAGCTTCCAGGAGAGAAAAGTCTGTCTGGCTTGGCCTCCTGGGGACCACCTCTGGCCACCAGATCACCTCTGGTGATCTACCACCAAAACACTGGGGCTCTGTGCTTCTCTTCCTATGGAAAATGACTGTCCTTCTCATCCACGAGCCCATGGTCAAAACTGGGATTTTACCACCCAAAATCTATCCAAAGGTTACTCATAGGGAAGAGCTGCAAGGACAGACAAATCTTTCTGGTCTTGGCCTCCTGGGAGCCACCTCTGCTCTGCCTTTAGAAACTTGGAGCTCCACCCTTTCCTTACTATGGAAAAGCACCATCATTCCAGGTGCTCATGATCGAAATTTGGAAGATCCCATTTCCAAATTTCCATATATCCAAGGATTGTTTCCAGATCAAACCTTCTGGAAAAGACAGATCTGCCTGGATTGGCCTCGCAGGGGCCACCTCTCACCTGCCTTCAGAACACTGGGGCTTTGTGCTTTCCTTCCTATGGAATGAAACATCTTTCATGTCCAGGTGTCCATACTGAGAATCCACCTCCCAAATTCCATATATCCAAGGATTGTTCCAAGAAAGAAGCTGCCATGAAAAACAGGTCTGGCTGCTCTCCCTTACTGTGGCCACCTCTCATCTCCTCGCAAAACACTTAGACTTGGCCCTTTTCTTTCACGTGGAAAAACCCCATCATTCTCAATAGACCGCCCATGGCCAAAATTGGGATTCCACCTCCCAAATTCCATCTATCCAAGGATTGCTCCCAGACAAAAGCCACCAGTACTGCCAAGTCTGGCTGGCTTGGCCTCCTGAGGGCAAGCTCTCACCTGCCTTCCTGTTGGAGTCCAGGACATCCCCTTGGATGGCCTGGGACCTGAGGAAAGGAGTTTGAGCCCTGGACAGGGGGGTGTGGAGCCGGTCCAGGGGGCTCGGAGACCTTGGCACAGAGCCCAGGAAAACACCGGGTTTGATTTTAATCCATGGGAAAAGCTTCCAACATTGCAAAAGGAATTACAGACTTCCAGGATGTGAAAATTGTAATTTAGCACAGTAGATGATATAGAATTTAATAGTTTTAGAATTTTTAGAATAGAAGTAAATGGGGACAAGATGGTGGAATTTGGGTGGTACCTCATGTACTTCTCCTTCTTCCTCGTCCTCCATTTTTTGGGGCGGTGATGGCACAAAGTAGTTAGAGTGGATTGGATCAAAGTGGAATGTCACTTCTGGTGTGGGCACTGGGCATTGGCACAAAATAGTAAATAACTAGTACGTAATTATCTGTATAAATGTTAGGGGACATCCCATCTGTGGGGCAGTCGCCTCGTGTCCCAGCTGCTGTCCGGACCTCGGCTGGAAGCAGAGAAAATTTTGAGATACCGAATAATAAACAACACGAGAAACCTGAAAACAAACCTTGAGGACTCTGCTTTTTTACACGGATGCGACTCGGGGCTTTTTAGAGGGCCAAGGACTTTAAACCACCTAAAGCTCGGGTGAGGAAACCCCCCCGACATCTGGCGTCCCTGGGTGGGCACCGAGGGGGCACCTCACCAAGAATTGATTCACTGGGTGCTTTCCAGTGAACGCACAAAGCCCTCTAAAGCCAGGAAGAAATCCAGAGAAGACAGGGGAAGATTTGTGGCCACAGCAGCTGACTCTAGCTTCGCCTCGGACGGACGAACTCCAAGGGCCCTGCATTCATCACCCTGAGATCTGCTGGTCGGTGATCAGGACACCTCCGGGACGAATTTGAGAACATCTGCACCCTGTTCTTCAGTTTTGGTGAGACCGGTCAAATCTAGAACACATGGGGGTGGGATTCTCCCAGGAACAACTTAAGATCCTATCCGCTTTATGGGTGTGTCGGAGCCGCGGGAGGCCAGCCTCATCTATCTTGGTCAGCTTGGTCTCGATTTATTGCTCTAAAGTCATCATACTTATACAGACAGTAATTAGCTCATACATATGCACAAAGCGAACATTCTTATTGGTGCCTACATCCTTACCTAAGTATTACATACATGTCTCTTAGTAACAACTACAAATTCCTTATCATGTCCTTCAGTTCCCTTATCTAGCAACTACAACTTATCACATAAGCAGGATGTACATCCTGTTGTTGCATTCCGACCTTGATGTCTAAATTCCAACCAGCTGCATAGCATCGTGGCCTTTTCTATGCAGCCACTCTGTAGCAAGACTCTCCACACGGGTGGTCATGTCTGCACATCCTGCAGGCCTTCCTGAAAAGGAGCTGCAAGCTCTGCTTTTGTGGGTTCAGTGCAACTTTCCACATTGTGAAACCCACGCCCTATTTGAGCCGGCATTTTGGCAAGAGGTAAATAGGGAATTGTACCACAGGGCAACTAAAAGGGATAAAACTGCTGCGAAGCTATTGCCCGCAGGGAGAATGATGGTAGAGGCAATTTCACGTAATAAAAAGGCAGTTCCTCCTTCTTTACAGCAGCGGAGGGCTGCGCGGGAGGAACAGAGCGATGTTTCTTCTGTTGAACAGCAGCCAGCTGCTTCTCAGCAGCAGGCAGGTCACATATCTCCTAGTGAGAATGTGGGAGGAGGGGATAGCCAGCCGCTTCCCCAGGTTATAGCAGCAGGAGAGAGCCAGCAGCTCCTCCAGGATGAGGCACATAAATCACAAGAGCTTATCTCGGAGCCTCAAATTCTGAAACCTGATTCCCCGATGCCAGTCCCGGGAAAGAAAAAAATTGTACTTCATCCTAGCGATCAGGATAGAGACATGCTTTCTTTTGAGGCATGTCCCCTGGACATGGGACAATTGCCCCGGGGGGGGGAACGGGAAGATTTAGATCGGATTCCATCTAGAAGTCCGTTTACCCCTCCCCAGACACCGCGCGAAATCGCTTCGCCATCCCTTCCTCCACCCGAGCAAGGACAGACACAACAGGGGGGAGGGGGAGTGAGCCAAACCCCAGAGCAGCAGGGAAAACAACCCCAAATCGCGCCGGCGGCGGGAGATAACACCGCGGCGCAAGGACGCCAAGGCGATGCGAGTCAATTGCGCCGGGAACAATCACACGGTGCGGACGCGGAACGTGACGGGGGGCAGCAGAAAAACACACCATGTCAGGGGGGCGCGGATCGCGGGGAAAAACAACTCGCGGGCGACTGTCGGGATTTCGCGGATGCCGAGACCGGGACAAAGGGGGAGGAAAAGCCCGTGCCGGTAGCTCGGCGTAGGGTGATGATGGAGGCTACGGGAAGCGAAATGGACAAAACTGTGTCCACATCGCAAGGTGCGGGCAGAGAGCCAGGAGGGGCGGCGCAGGCGCAGGCGCAGAGCCGTGCACTGCAAACCCCAGAGGCGCTCGCGGCTCACGTTGGCGCAGGCGCAGTGGGGGTGGGATGTATCCCAAGCCGCAGTCTCGCTGCGGGCGGGGTAAACCCCGATGGCGAGCGGGACGGGGCGGCCCCGGGGCCGGGTCGAGAGGGAACGCCTCCCAGGGCGGTGCCGGGACGATGCGAGCGGGATCGGAGCAGGCGGGGGCGGTGCAAGTGTTGATGGGGTGGGGCCAGGGCGGAGAATTTCTCCAAGGGGCCGCCTCCTCACAGCAGACGTCACAAACCATAACCCCGCCCACGAGCGGCGCCTCAATACCAACACGGCAGCCACTCGGTGATTCAATATCAGCTAGCTCGTTCAGGCACATGGGTGCACATCCAAACATCACTGCAGTGTTTCCCAGAGATCCAGAAACGGAGAGTTTGTTACAAGCACAGCGTCTTTTGTCAGAAATAATTGAAGAGATCCCAGACAGAATATCGGTCGATCGACAGGGTCCGGTTGTCGCGATGCCAGCGCCTCCTAGTGGCGGGACTGCACAATTACAGCGGCCACAGCGACTGCCGCACCCAGCCACTGGAGCAACAGCGCCCCTAGTGCCGGAACACCCACAGTGCATCATTTTCTCCCAGTCACATACAAAAAACAGATTTATTCTCCAAATCACCAGCTTCAACAAGAACAAATGGAGCCGTTGTCAACTTCAGAGGACCATGCAGCAACTCAACTGCAACAACAAGCATTTGCCACAGATGACAGCATGATTCATATTACTGCTTCACAAGGCATTCCTTTCAGGTCAACAACTGCATGTCCTTCATCTCAAGCTTCTTCAATTTTATTATCTCAAGATTTCATGAAACAAATTTTTCCTCAATTTAAAGAAACAGCTTTGGAATTCAACCCAGATTCAAACATTCAATTCCCTCAAGTGCTCCTTCCACCAAAAGGCAATCAAGCTCCTCTTCAGTTAACTCCACAGATGTTTTCTTCAGTTACCTTCCAACTATCTGATGGCTCAACCTTTTGTCTTGGTAATGCTGCACAAGGATCACGTGCTGCACAACAATCTCAGCTTTTTACCCCTCAACTAGAAGGGAGAGAAATGTCAAAAAGAGAAATTTCCCTCAAGGATGAAGGGATCACATCTCAAGAAGATGGGAACAAACAACTAATAAAGGCAGACTCCGGAATAGGAGGAGCAGTGTCACAATTGAAATCACAACAATTAATTCCTTTTTCTGAAAATTCACAGGTGTCTGATGCACAGATATCCAGTGCAACAGATTGGACTGAGACAAAGAAAGAAGTATTAAAAGAACTTAGTTCAGCAGGCAGAAGAAGTTTAATATTGCCAGTGGCATACGATGCACAAGGGCAGAATGCAAGATGGGAGAGATTGGATCATGATATGATCAAAGACTTGATAAAAGCCATCCGTGATAATGGATTGGGATCCCCGTACTTCAAGCAGCTTTTGAAGGCAACATTTAATACATATGACTTAAACCCTTTTGACCTCAGATCCATTGCTTCGATGATTTTTACAGATTCGCAAATCCTTATCTGGGAAGCAAAATGGAGAAAAGCTCTTGAAGACCTCAGGAGAAGAGATCAAAGAGGACCAAATGCAGGTATCACTGTGGCAGAAATGGCAGGTGATCCACCAAATGATGAGCCACGTCGTCAAGCAAGAGATTTACCACGAGAAGTGTTAACAGATATAAAAGAAGCAGCAAAAAAAGCAATCCTGCAAATTTCACCAGCAGGAGTTCCAGAAAGTATTTATACAGAAATAAAGCAAAGCACATCAGAATCTTTCTCCTCATTCATTGATCGTCTCACACAAGCAATAGATAGGCAAGTCAATGATGATGGAGCGAAGCCACATCTGCTTCGAAGTCTTGCATTTGCAAATGCCAACACAGAGTGCAAACGTATCATCAGTGCGATGCCAGGTCAGCCTTCCTTAGCAGAAATGTTAGAAGCATGCAGCAAAGTAGGAACACCACAGCATGTGGCATCCATTCAAATTAGTAACTTGGGGCAAGGGTTATGCTTGTGTCTCCACAGGAGCCGGACCGAGATGGGTGGCAGCGAAGAACGTGAAGCCCTACCGAGTCCAAGTGCAAGCAGACGTGGACCCCAAGATTGGAAACAGGAACGCAGGCACGCAGACGTGAGCAGATGTCAAGACAGCAGACATCCCCTTGTTCTACGTGCAAAAGAGACTTTGGGATTTGGGTTTTCTTTGGGACTTGGGTGGTGGTGCATTTCAATGGTTCCCAAGGGAAAGAGGCCTTTGGTGACACACGTGTGCCTCATTCTCTCAATGATTGTTTTGAGCAATGCGGCAGTTTGGCCCATGGCTCAGCCAAAGGATAATGTTTGGGAAACTCTGGCCAATGCATCAGGGCTGGATGGCATTTTCAATTTTTTTGACCTTTCACCACTGTGGAAGGAAATTTTAAAAACAGGTTTATGTATCCTGTTGGGGTTTGTAATTCTTCTCATGGTCATACCATGTCTGTTTCAGTGCATGCGGCGGCTCATGGACAAAGCTGCCAAAGAGGTCTTTTTGGTTCAAAGAGCAGGGGGAGATGTTGGAGTCCAGGACATCCCCTTGGATGGCCTGGGACCTGAGGAAAGGAGTTTGAGCCCTGGACAGGGGGGTGTGGAGACGGTCCAGGGGGCTCGGAGACCTTGGCACAGAGCCCAGGAAAACACTGGGTTTGATTTTAATCCATGGGAAAAGCTTTCAACATTGCAGAAGTAATTACAAACCTCCAGGATGTGAAAATTGTAATTTAGCACAGTAGATGATATAGAATTTAATAGTTTTAGAATTTATAGAATAGAAGTAAATGGGGACAAGATGGTGGAATTTGGGTGGTACCTTATGTACTTCTCCTTCTTCCTCGTCCTCCATTTTTGGGGCGGTGATGGCACAAAGTAGTTAGAGTGGATTGGACCGAAGTGGAATGTCACTTCTGGTGTGGGCACAGGGCATTGGCACAAAATAGTAAATAACTAGTACGTAATTATCTGTATAAATGTTAGGGGACATCCCATCTGTGGGGCAGTCGCCTCGTGTCCCAGCTGCTGTCCAGACCTCGGCTGGGAGCAGAGAAAATTCTGAGATGTCGAATAATAAACAACACGAGAAACCTGAAAACAAACCTTGAGGACTCTGCTTTTTTACACGGACGCGACTCGGGTCTTTTTAGAGGGCCAAGGACTTTAAACCACCTAAAGCTCGGGTGAGGAAACCCCCCCGACAGTCAAGTGCTTGAGGCCAAGAGCGCCTGGAAAAGAGGGAAGGGTCTTTTCCATAGGAAGGAAACCACGGAAGCCCAGTATTAAAAGATGAAAGTCAGTCACCAGAGGTGAGCCAGACCTGTTTGACTTGGCAGCTTTTGTCTGGGAGTAATCCTTGGATAGATGGAATTATTGAGGCTGAATTCCAGTTTTGACCATGGGCACCTGTAGGAGAAAGATGGTTCTTGTCCACAGGAAGAAAAGCACAGCCCCAGTGTTTCAATGCAGATGAGAGCTGATCCTCAGGAAGCCAAAGGAAGCTAGACCTGTCAGTGCTGGCAGACTTCTTTCTGGGAGCTATACTTGGATATATGGAATTTTGGAGGCCAAATTCCAATTTTGGCCATGGATGCCTGAATTTGAAAGATTTTTTTTTTTTTCCATGGGAAGAAAAGCAGAGCCCCCCCCCAGTGTTTCAAAGGGAGATGAGAGGTGGCCTCAAGAGGCTAAGGCCAGCCAGAACTGTCTGTCCTGGAAAGTTTCATATGGAAACAATCCCTGGATATACAGAAACTTGGAGATGCAATCCCAGTTTTGGCCATGTGTGCCTGGAGGAGAAGGACAGTTCTGTTCCATGGGAAGGAAAGCACGCAGCCCAGGGCTCCAGGGCAGAGCAGGAGCAGCTCTCACCATGCCAAGGTCAGCTGGACCCCTCAGGCAGCCCCGGGAGCCCAAGCCAGCCAGACCTCTTCCCTGTTCCATGTGTTCCATGGGGGCTGCAGTGTCTGCCACAAATCCCCCGCTGTTCTTTGGGACCCCTCAGTGCCACAGTGTCCCCTTTGGTTCCATGGAGATCCACAGGAATCACTGTGGTCCCCTGGTGCCACATAGTCCTGCTCCAGGAGTCCCACCAGGGCACTGTTGCCTCCAGAGGAGGAAAAGCTCTGAGTCCCAGGGTTTCGAGAACAGAGGGACACAGCCACTCAGAGGCCAAGGCCAGCCCACATCTGTCTGTCCTGGCAGCTTTGTCTGGGAGCAACCCTTGGATATAGAGAATTGGGAATGTGGCCATCCCGAATTTCCAGCCATTTTGTGCATAGGAAAGCAGGGAACTGAGTCGTTCCCATATAAATAAAAAGCACAGAGCCCCAATGTTTCGAAGGCCAGGTGAGAGCCGGTCCCTCAGGAGGCCAAGCCAGCCTAGACATTGGCTAGCTACTTGTTGGCTTTTGTCTGGTATCCATTCCTTGGATACATAGATTTGGGAGATGGAATCCCAAATTTGGCCATAGGTGTCCCGTTGAGAAGGATGGGATTTTCCATATGAAAGAAAAGCACCAATTCCAAGTGTTTTTGGAAGGAGATGGGTGGTTGGTCACAGTAAGCGAGAGCAGCCAGACCTGTCTCTGATGGCAGCTCTGTCTTGGAACAATCCTTGGATATATGGAATTGGGGAGATGGATTCTCAGTATTGGCCATGGGCACCTGGACAGAAAGATGTTTAATTCCATAGGACGAAATGCACAGAGACTCAGGGTTCTGAAGGCAGATGAGAGGCTGCCCCCCAGGAGGCCAGGCCAAACAGACTTTTCTCTCCTGGAAGCTTTTGGCTGGAAGCTATCCTGGATATCCAGAATTTTGGAGACCAAATCCCAATTTTGGCCATGGGTCTCTGGAAGAGGAAAGGACAGTTCTTTCCCACAGGAAGGAAAGCACTGGAGCCCCAGAGCTCCAAGGGGCAGATGGGAAGCAGCCCTCGACATTCCATGGTCAGCTGGAGCTGTCAGGCAGCCCCGGGAGGCCAAGCCAGCCAGACCTGTTCCATGTCCTGGTTCCATGGGGAGAGGGAAACAAGGCACAGGGAGAAAGAATGATCCACCAGAAAGCCAAGGCCAGAGTGTCCTGAAAACCATCCCTGGCTGGGGTCAGGCTGGGGTCAGCCACAGCCCGCAGACCCATTTGCTGAGGCCAGGTTTGCACCCCCATCCCCCAACCAAGAGTTTTGGGGGTGTGGGGTAACCCCTGCTCAGGGGGAGTGAACAGCACCCCCCTGACCCAGCCGGGCTCAGGTGTAAAAGCCTCACCCCGGGAAGGCCACACACACACAGGGGACAGTGTGACATTTGCCCTGCCCCAGGGGAGGTCTCTGGCCCTGTCACTCCCTTGCTCCCCCCTCCTTTTCCCTTTCACAGGTTGGGGGACCTTGCGAAATATGAAAATCATTTTTCCCTTCATCCCTGTTGCCTTTGTGACAGCTACAGAGAATT
>NW_027077117.1:0-25427 GCF_009819655.1 Sylvia atricapilla | reverse complement strand
CTGAATAAAGTCATGCCACCACTGAGCGCTGCTGTGCCAGACATGTTAGAGCTTCAGTACGAGCTGGAGTCCAAAGCAGCAAAGTGGTATGCAACCATTGATATCGCAAATGCCTTCTTCTCCATTCCTTTGGCAGCGGAGTGCAGACCTCAGTTTGCCTTCACCTGGAGGGGCATGCAGTACACCTGGAATCGACTGCCCCAGGGGTGGAAACACAGCCTCACCATCTGCCATGGACTGATCCAATCTGCACTGGAAAAGGGTGAGGCTCCAGAGCATCTGCAGTACATAGATGACATCATCATATGGGGGAATACACCAGAGGAGGTCTTCAAAAAAGGAGAGGAAATTATCCAAATTCTGCTGAAAGCCAGTTTTGCCATTAAAAGAAGCAAGGTTAAGGGACCAGCTCAAGAAATCCAGTTCTTGGGGGTCAAATGGCAAAATGGTCGTCGCCAAATCCCCACAGAGATAATCAACAAGATCACTGCCATGTCCGCACCTACCAACAAAAAGGAAACACAAGCTTTCCTAGGTGCCATAGGCTTTTGGAGGATGCACATTCCTGAGTACAGTCAGATCGTGAGCCCTCTCTACTTGGTGACCCGCAAGAAGAGCGATTTCCACTGGGGGCCGGAACAGCAACAAGCTTTTGTTCAGATCAAGCAAAAGATTGCTCATGCAGTAGCCCTGAGCCCAGTCAGGACGGGACCAAATGTAAAAAATGTGCTTTACTCCGCAGCTGGAAACAATGGTTTGTCTTGGAGCCTTTGGCAGAAAGTGCCTGGGGAGACTCGAGGCCGACCATTGGGATTCTGGAGCCGAACTTACAGAGGCTCCGAGGCCAACTACACTCCCACAGAGAAGGAGATCTTGGCCGCCTATGAAGGAGTTCAAGCCACCTCAGAAGTGATTGGCACTGAAACACAGCTGCTTTTGGCACCCCGACTACCAGTGCTGGGGTGGATGTTTAAGGGAAAGGTTCCTTCCACACATCATGCCACCGATACCACATGGAGCAAATGGATTGCCCTCATTACACAGCGCGCCCGCATTGGAAACCCAAATCGCCCTGGGATTCTGGAAGTTATAACGAACTGGCCAGAAGGGGAAACTTTTGGATTATCATCTGAAGAAGAAGAAGGAGAAAAGCAAGTAACACGTGCTGAGGAAGCCCCACCATATAATGAGCTACCGGAGACTGAAAGACAATATGCTCTGTTCACTGATGGCTCCTGCCGAATTGTAGGAGCTAACCGGAAATGGAAAGCTGCAGCATGGAGCCCCACACGACAAGTTGCACAAGCTACCGAGGGACAAGGTGGATCGAGTCAAGTTGCAGAGCTTAAAGCTGTCCAGCTGGCTTTGGAAATTGCTGAACGAGAAAAGTGGCCGAGGCTTTATCTCTACACTGACTCATGGATGGTAGCTAATGCTCTGTGAGGATGGCTGAATCGCTGGAAAAAGGCCAATTGGCAGCACAGAGGAAAAGCCATCTGGGCTGCTGACATTTGGCAAGACATCGCCGCCCGTGTAGAGAGGCTGACCGTGAAGGTTCGACATGTGGATGCGCATATACCCAAAAGCCAGGCTAATGAGGAGCATCGCAACAACGAGCAAGTAGACAAAGCTGCCAAGGTGAAAGTATCACAAGTGGATCTAGATTGGCAGCACAAGGGAGAATTATTCCTAGCTCGTTGGGCCCATGATGCCTCTGGTCATCAGGGAAGAGATGCAACATATCGATGGGCCCGTGACCGAGGGGTGGACCTCACTAGGGACAGCATCTCACAGGTCATCCACAGCTGTGAGACCTGCGCTGCAATCAAACAGGCTAAGCGAATGAAGCCTCTGTGGTATGGTGGACGATGGCTGAAGTACAGGTACGAGGAAGCCTGGCAAATTGACTATATCACCCTTCCCCAAACACGCCAAGGAAAGCGGTATGTGCTGACCATGGTGGAAGTCACCACTGGATGGCTGGAAACCCACCCCGTGCCTCATGCCACTGCCCGGAACACCATCCTGGGCCTTGAAAAACAAATCCTGTGGAGACATGGCACCCCTGAGAGAATTGAGTCGGACAATGGGACCCATTTCAAGAACAACCTTATAAACACCTGGGCTAGAGAACATGGTATTGAATGGATATACCACATTCCTTATCATGCACCAGCTGCTGGGAAAGTTGAACGGTGCAACGGACTATTAAAGACTGCCCTGAAGGCACTTGGTGGGGGAACCTTCAAGAATTGGGAACTAAACTTGGCCAAAGCCACATGGATAGTTAACACCCGAGGGTCTATCAATCGAGGTGGTCCTGCCCAGTCTGAACCCTTACACACAGTGGATAGAGACAAAGTACCTGTGGTACACATGAAGGGCATTTTAGGAAAGAGTGTTTGGATTAATCCCACTTCAGGCAAAGGCAGACCCGTCCATGGGATTGTCTTTGCTCAAGGACCTGGCTACACTTGGTGGGTAATGCAGAAAGATGGAGAAACCCGTTGTGTACCACAGGGAGACTTAATTTTAAGTGAGAGCAGTGTGTAAAGTTTCATTCTGTATGTATATATGCATTCATCTGTAAGAATGTATTGATTTAGGCATGTTGTAGATGGTAATAGAATAAGGGGTGGATTGTCCTGGGTTGTAGTTTAGGATGTATTCTATCACCATCTTCAGTTAATGGCCCATCAATGCCTTGTGCATGACTCAGAGATAACTCCCTCTGGGAGTTATCTCTCTCAGTAATGGGCCATCAAGGCCCTCTTCCATGACTCATCATCCCATTGTGAGATGCTCCGCCCATGGGGAAGAGCCAAGCATTCTCACCTGGATATAAGCTGGGATTTGGGACAGTAGAAGCAGCCCTCACCCACTGGATTCCCAGAGGACCGGAGCTACCAGACCTTTCTACAAGATTTCTGTTTCAGGAAGACCACCTCGTCTGGACTGTTTCCATCACCCTGATCAGGTTGTATTCTGACTCTGTCACTGTTTTTTCTTTTTGTATTTATTTTATTTTATTTTATTCTATTTTATTTTCCTTTTCTTCTCATTAAATTTTATTTCTGACTTAGAGACTCTTACTTGGTTTGTTTTCAAAACCACAACAGGAGTCCTTGGCACTCCCTGCCCTCACTGGGGCCCAGGGATGCTCCAAGGGACTTGGGGTTTTGCTTCTGACTCCTTGAGCAGCTTCTTCCAACTTCTCTCACTGCCTGGGGCTCCTGGACTCAGCCCCAAACCCAGTGTGGGCCTCATGAACATACAGAAAGGCCTCAGAAGCCTCTTGTCCTCCATTTGTCGTCAAGTCTGCAGGGCTTGTGCAGCTGCTTGAAGTCTTAAGGAGGAAGATTTCAAACTTCGCCTTATGACTTTTTATTTTTGGGTTTTTTTGGTTTTCTTTTTTTTTTTTTTTTAAATCAGGGTTGTATTTTTTCAATTTTCAGTTCTTAGGAGAGGTGACAGAAGCATTCCTCAAGTGATCTTGATGGGAAATATCTCCTTAGGAGGTCTGGGCAAAGAGAAGAATGAGCTCGTTGTGGGCTGATGCTGTTTGGACAAGCTGCTCCTCACCCCAACCTCAGCATGTCTGACATCACTCGCCTGGGACTGACATCCCAAAATATAGAGAATTCTTTTTCATTTTTTTGATAATTGAAATTTAATTAATTTTAAAATTATGGTTATTTTTAATATTATTCTGTATTTTATTAGCTAGTTTTTATATTTACATTCAAAAATCTATACATTTTTAGCAACCAAAACAGGTTTTGGTCATTAGTTGTAATTAACACCATTCCCTTCTTTAATTAATTGCCCACTATCGGCTATTGATCTCTCCCTTTTTACACTAATTAGCTGCCTTTTTTAGCCCTTTTATCATATTTTTGAGCATTATCTCAGACAGGGTAAAGGGACCACTTTGGGGTCCATGGTGACATTTCTGGGACACATTTGGAGACGGGAATTTGGAGAGACTTGAGGGTCTGGGAGGACACCTGGGGGAGCCGGGGGAGCACTTGGAGGGGCACTTTGGGATTCTGTCGGACAATTCGAGGTCCATGGGAGCACTTGGGGGTCCATGGGGGCACTTGGAGGTCAGGGAGGGGAATCTGGGCGCCCTTCGTGGTCCGGGCGGGCACTTGGGGGGCTCTGAGGGGGCTCTCAGGGGCGTGGAGGATGATGGGAGTTGTAGGCGTGGGTATAACACGGGTTAACGGGGCCGCGGGGCATCACGGGAGTTGGAAGCGCAGCTCCAATGGCTCTGGGTGGGGCGCGGGGCATGATGGGAGGTGGAGTCACCGCTGGAACAGCGCTCTCTGTACACCGCGGAGCATGCTGGGAGCTGTAGTCCCGGAAGCGGCTCGCGCGGAGCTTTTGGCGGTCCGGGACGGCACTTAGGGAACACTTTGGTGTCCGAGCCGCGATTTGAGGTCCTCAGGGGGAACGTACACGGTTCGGGAGCACTTGGGGGGATGTGGGAGCTAGAACCGGGCGCTTTAGGGTGCGAGGCACGGCAGGGGTTTTCGGCGCGGGACTGTGTGAGGCGGAGCTCTGAGGCCACGGGGGATGATTGGGGATAAATTCCCAGAAGTGGTTTAACAGGCATCTGTGGGTTGGGATCATTCAGGGGATTCGGGGACGCTTTTGGGGGCTTCCGAATGGACCCTTAGGGACATTTAGGGACGCTGGCGGGTCTGGGGAACACTTAAAAGACACATGCTGGGCGGATGCCAGGGTTCTGTGGAGCGCGGTGCATGACGGGCATTGTAGTCCGGGCTGCAATGGGGCTCAATTGGGCCGCGGGGCATGACGGGAGTTGTAGGCAAAAAGGAAACATGGCATTGACACCAGGCACCGCCCCGAGGCCCCGGGTTCCTGGCGCTGATTGGCTGCGGGCGGTGATGGGCTGGAGCCTGGGCCAATGGGAGTGTCCGGAGGTGGGAACAGCCCATTCAGCCTCCAGTCCTTCCCAGTACAGCCCAGTTTATCCCTAATACAGCCCAGTACTGCACCAGTACCCCTTCAGTCCCCGCCTTTACAGTCCATTTCATCACCAGTACAGCCCAGTCCCTCCCAATACTTCGTTCCCTTTCCCTTCCAGTTCCCCCCAGTATCTTCCATAGCATGCCCTAGTATCCCCCAGTCTTCCCCACGCTGTTCCCATTGTCCCCAGTTTGTCCCAGTATCCCCCCGTATCACTCCCAGTATGTCCCAGTGTCTCCCACATCGTTCCCAGTGTTCCCCAGTATGTCCCAGTCCTCCCCAGTGTTTCCAAGGACACTTGAACTGCTCATGGTTGCTGTGGCACCCAAACCCAGCCGTGGGCTCAGTGCAGTGTCCATGGCCACAGCCCCTTGCAGTGGCCCAGGGCAGGTTGGGATGATGGTCCACCCTCACAGCTGGCCCAGGGCAGGGCTGGAGAGGTTTTGGTGGCACCTTGGGCTGGCACACACTGGAGGAGTGTGTCTGTTTTCAGTGGGGAAAACTCGGAGATTTACATTGCTTCATAAAATAGAAAACCCTTTTTTACCTGAGCGCAGGCAGCTGCCCAAGCAAAGCAGGTCGCAGTTATTTGTTAAAAATATACGGATATTGATCTAATACCAATATCCAGCTATGACGGACAAAGACTCTCTAACAGTTTGAAGTTAGAAACTGGATGTTTATTACGATGCCGGGCAGTGTGTGGGATCGCTCCCAAATACAAATGCCCAATTTACAGATGCTCACAGGGTCTTTTCATGTACAAGAGTGTTGAATACCCAGAACACAAATGCATATTCATAACTCTGGTCCATCCCATTCCACGCTTCGTATGGTAATTAGCCAAAAAGCAATTAAGTGTGCGTAGTTTGTTCTTTGAAATGGGTCAATGGTCCTTTTTAGGGGGTGGGGTCTCAAAATGATGAAGTAAGATGGGTCTTCCTTGCTTTGCCTTTTTAACCTTTTAGTGTTGGTGACACCTGGATCCTGTTTTCTCAAGACTATCTGATTTATGATCACATTGTGTTCTTGGAGTCTATTGATTAAGTTGACAGGTCTCCTGATTTATCAGTTCCTTAAATCCGGCTCATGTTAAAAAAAAAGGGAAGTTTACCTCAACAATGTCTAGTTAGTAAAGGGAAGTCTACCTCAGCAATATCTCAAAATGTAAAAGGAAGTCCATGTCAGCAATATCTAGTTTAACTAAAGTCCTTAATTCTTCAAAATTAATATCTCATTCCCCACTTCTTCTTTAAAGTGAGTAAATTCCTTTACTCAATATAGAGAGTATTCTTCATCTCTCCAAGCCGCACAGCTGGTGTCTCTCAAGACTAAGCCATATGCTTTTGATAGTGAGGTTAAGGCTGCTACTCGTCGTAGCATCCTCCAATTCCAAACAAGTATTGCAACAGATAAAATTAAACTTATACTAACTAAATTAAGCAACACAACTATGGGGTGGACTAAGGTGTTTAGTATACCAGTTGCTGTTGGAGACCACCCAAAAGAACATCCCACCAATGATGAGACAAATGTTCTTCAAACCTTTTAAAAACTCCTTTGATGGTCTCTGTATCATGGTGATTTGTAATTAATGTCTTTTTGCCCCCTTCTCTAATTTCCTTTAAGATTTCTCTCAGTTCGGGGTGTTTCATCAATTGAGCAACTAGAGTCAAATTCATCCCTATGGGCACAGGCAGTATCTGCTGCACAGTAGTTAGGTTAGTCTTTATATATTGTTGTGATACTACAGGTGCTCGATAGGAAAAATCACATCCCTTAATTCTGACAAAATTGCAAACACACAAATTGAATTGGGTCTCCCTTACAATTTGGCTGTCTATTCTTATAATGGGGCACACTGTCCTTAGACAGACACAACCTTGTCCTGTATACACCAATGAAGTTTTCTGTTCCCCTGGATGCGTTTCAAAGTGACAAATATTTTGATCTGTATCTAAGCAAGTGTCTTTGACACTTTCTAATGTCCCCTCACATATGTCTCCTAGTTGTCTCCTCGCAGTGCAGGGCTCTAGATTAACAGTTTGCCATTTTCCTTCAATTTCTCATGCCCACATCCTGTGCTCACAAGGGTACAATACAGTTCCCTCATGGTTTAATCCTAAGGGGACTATTGGATGTATCAGGTCCACTGAGGCATCATGTATGGTTAAAACAAAGGCTGTCACTATACTAGTCACAGGGTTAGAGGTGAAATTGACCAACAGCCACCAAGACTGAGGCTCCCTCTCCATATCGGAAGCATTATCCCAAACAATTTTGCGAATTTCAGCAGGGAATGTTCCCTCTCCACCTTCTCTGATAACTGCAGCGGCCACTGATTGCATCCACAGTTGTGCCTGAGTACACCCTAGCGCCAGTGAAATGTTTTTACTAGCTGTACCCAGTGCATTAATTATTACCTCGTGATCTCGCTCTTCTTTGTGTTCCCATTCTGGTAGTATTTGGGTCAGTTTCCAATGATTGTTACCCAGTGAGAGTAGAGAGGATTGCAAAGGTTGTTGTAGTTGGACTAAATCATTCCCTACTGAAGCTAATTTATTCATCAGTACTTCTGAATCTATGGTATTTAGTACTCCTAATCCTGTTCCTAGCAACCCTGTAGTATCCCTCTTACTTCTAACATCAGGAGGCATACTTTTTTGGAGCCAAGTAGTCCAGTCTGTAAAGGAGTTCTTGAGAAATGGAGCACATTCTGGCCTAACATGAGAAGCATTTACCTGTACTCCCATTTCTATTTGTTTTAAAGACCATTTTGGGTTAATTATCAGTTTCTGAACTCCTGTCTTTTTAATAGCATGTGGCCCAATTTTGGTAATTACAGGAGTTACCTGTTCCTCTGCTTCTGGGATAGCTGGCACCTGGTTGATCACAGCCTTTTTTGGCACTGGTGGAGTAATCTTGGTCTGGTCCTTATGGAGCTCAGTACATACTTGAGTGATGTTAAAGTTCAGAGGCAAAGACTACACTGACAAGTTACTTGTATTACTGTGCCCTGCAATTTCCTGGCCATGATTCTTTCTTTTAAATGGTTATACAGGGCATCGATTCCCCAGTGTGTTTTCTCATGTTCCCTCTGTACTAATGACCACAACAAATAGGAGGGTACTATAAGTTTTCCTTCTTCTGTCACAGCCCATCCCTCCTGGTTATAACTTGCCTTTTCTGCCTTAATAAGTCTCTTATCCTTTTTATTGTATATGGGCTTACCTTCAGTAGAAACTTTTCCATCTGGGATTAATGCTGCCTCAATTGTCTCATCAGTTATCTTACTTTTAGCTGCTTCTTTTGCCTCTCTATCCGCCAGCATGTTCCCCTGTTCCAACTCCGAGCTCACTTTCTGGTGTGCCTTGATGTGCATGATGGCTACCTTTTCAGGCAGTTGCACTGCATCTAACAGTCTCAATATTTCTTGTGCGTGTTTAATGTTCTTCCCTTGTGAGTTTAACAGTCCTCTCTCTTTCCAAATGGCTCCATGTGCATGAACTACTCCAAATGCATACCTTGAGTCCGTATAGATGTTAATTCTTTTTCCTTTTGCCAGCTCCAGAGCTCGAATTAAGGCAACTATCTCAGCCTTCTGTGCAGAGGTATTTGTTGGTAATGGTTTGGACTCTATTACCTCTCTGCTTGTGGTAACTGCATACCCAGCATGTCTCTTTCCACTGATGACATAGCTGCTCCCATCAGTAAACCAGGTCTCGGCATTTTCAAGCGGGGTAGCTTTCAGATCCAGGCGACTGGAGTAGGTGGCTTCAATGGTCTCCAGGCAATCACGGATCACTGGTTCTCCCATACTGCCGCTGAGGAAGGAAGCTGAGTTCACAATGTTAGTCACCACAATCTCAACATCATCTTGTTCCACCAGTGTAGCTTGGTACTTCAGGAATCTCTGTGGGGAGAGCCAGTGCCCCCCTTTCGTTTCCAGGACTGTAGACACTGTGTGAGACACTAGCACTGTCATCTTCTGACCCAGGGTGAACTTGCGTGCCTCTTGGATGTTCACTGCCACTGCTGGAATGGCTCTGAGGCACCCTGGCCACCCCTGAGCTGCCGTATCCAGCTGTTTAGAGAGGTAGGCAACTACCCTTCGATATGGACCCAGATTTTGTGCTAGTATCCCTAAAGCAATCCCTTGCTTCTCATGAGAAAACAAAAAGAATGGCCTACTCACATCTGGAAGTCCCAAGGCTGGTGCTGATATGAGGGCCTTCTTTAGCTGGTCAAAAGCTTGAGCAGCTTCTTTTGTCCATTGAAGATCTCTGCTTCCTTCCGTGATCAAGGCATACAGAGGTTTAACAAGTAATCCATAATTATAAATTCACAGTCTGCACCATCCTGTCATACCTAAAAAGGTTCTCAGTTTCCTCACTGTCTGAGGCTTTGGGGTCTGGCATATTGCCTCTTTGCGATCTTGCCCTAGGGTTCTTTGTCCAGCACTCACTTCATAGCCCAGGTAAACTACTGTTTGCTTCACTATTTGGGCTTTCTTTTGAGATACTCGATACCCCTGCAGGCCCAAAAAGTTTAGGAGGCTTACCGTCCAGTCCACGCATGTTTCCTGGGTCTGGGTGGCTATTAGGAGGTCATCCACATACTGGAGCAACTGTCCTTCTCCTGGTGGAGGTACCCAAGACTCTAAGTCCTTTGCAAGATGCTCCCCAAATATAGTGGGTGAATTCTTGTACCCCTGGGGAAGCACACACCATGTGAGCTGGTTCTTCCGTCCCATTTTGGGGTTCTCCCACTCAAATGCAAAGATTTTCTGGCTGGCTTCATGGAGAGGGAGGCAAAAGAAAGCATCCTTCAAGTCTAAAACAGTAAACCAGGTTAGTTCAGGAGTTAAATGATTTAACAATGTATAAGGATTAGCAACTACTGGATACAAGTTTAAAGTTATCTTGTTAACAGCCCTTAAGTCCTGTACTAGCCTGTATGAGCCATCGGGCTTCTTCACTGGCAGGAGAGGAGTGTTAAAATCAGACTGACACTCCCTCAGTAGTCCTATCTTCAGAAAGTTCTCAATAATTGGACTAATCCCTTCTCTATCTTCTTTCTTTAGGGGGTATTGTTTAACTCTTACTGGTTGTTCTCCTTCTTTAAGTTTGATTTGTACTGGTAGTGCATTCTTTGCCCTGCCTGGTATGCCAGAAGCCCACACTCCAGGAAACACCTGATCTATTACTTTCCTGAAATTCTCTTCTTCATTTGCAACTTCAATTTCTTTGGTTATCATCATTAAACTTAACAGTTCTATATATTGTTGATCTTTTACCTCCAAAATAATTTCCCCATTCTAAATATTATCTTTGCCTCCAGCTGCTCTAGCAGATCTCTGCCCAACAGTGCAGATGGAGCTCCAGGCATATATAAAAATTGATGAATTCCCCATTGTTTCCCCAATTTATACTTCAATGGTTTACAAAAATAAGCTCTTTCAGATTGGCCAGTTGCTCCTTTTACCATAACATAGTCATTGGTTACAGGTATTAGGGCCTTATTTACACTGAAAATGTTGCCCCGGTGTCTACTAGGAATTTTACTTCTCCTTCTCTTTTCCCTAGTTTGACTATAACCAGAGGGTCCTCTAGGGTAGGGCCCTCCGCTCTTCCTCAGTCCTCTTTTACATGAGCAACCACCTTTTCATCTTTTTGACCACTTTTTCTATGTTCATTACCCCTTCTTAATTCTGGACATTGGTTTTTCCAGTGCCCAAATTTCTTGCAGAATCACACTGGTCTTTTCCCAGTCGGGGTGGCCCCTGTTTTGGTGGACTTTGCCCCTGTTTTTCTTTTTCTCTCTCCCTTACTTCTGCTACTAATTTCTTCATCCCCTGTTTATATCCTTCTTCCCTGTTACTAAAAACTCTCCAGGCTTCATCCAGTAAAGCTTCTAAATTCCGGCTGTCTGGACCCCGGATCTTCTGGAGTTTCCGCCTGATGTCTCCTGTAGACTGTCCTAAAAATAAATTTATTAATTGCTGTGTCCCTTCATTAGATCCAGGATCCAGGGTGGTGTGTCGGGGCATCGCGTCTCGCAGGTGATCTAGAAATTCAGAAGGTGTTTGGGAGGGGCTTTGTTTGACAGCATATAGTGCTGACCAAATTATGGTTTTGGGGATTGCTCTTTCTAGCCCTTTTACTATTAATTCCTGGTATCCTTTTAACCAACCCAACCCCTCATCATTATTAGGATTCCAGCCCGGGTCTTGAAGGGGAATCACATCTTTAACATCTTCCTGTGTTGTTCTACAGTCATCCTTGGCTAGGTCTTTAGCCACTTCCAAAACTAATTGCTTTTCAGTTTCTTGTTAAGGCATCAAGCAGCAGTTGGAGGTCTGCCCAATCAGGTAAATGCTGCTTAATTATAAACTTCATTATCTTAGCAACCCCTATTGGATCATTTCGATAACCCTTAGCACTCTTTTCCCAGATCTCTAAATCAATTGAGGAAAAGGGAAATTTAATCAGTTTTGTTTCTCCATCAGAGGTCATTGCTTGTCTTAGAGGTGCTTGTATGACCCCTGTGGTTTGTTTTCGGGTCCTGGATGCTATAGGCCCTTATGGGGAAAGTTTGGGGGCTGACAGGGGAGGTTCAGGTTCATCCCACTCACTGTCACTGCTAGGCAGTGGTGGGTATGGTTCAGGAGTGGGTGAAGAAACCCCTGCCTTAGTTGCTGTCCTTCCAAGGGAAGATGAAGTTAGAGATGAAGCAGGGGAGGCTGGAGTTAATGGTGGTTCTGAATCTGCATTTCCCCCCACCCTCCCCCTTTCCTGTCTTTTTGGAGGTGGTTTAAGTATGTCTTCTGTCTCCTGTTCCAAAGCCTCTACTTGGTATACCTTGTCGGGATGTGTGCACCTCTGATTTATGGAGCAGATGGTGCAGCAACGTTTGGGCTTCCCTTTAGTAGCTTTATTGTCCTTTTCAAGGGCCAGTACTGAAGGATCAGATGGAGGCTTCATTCCACAATCCCTTTGCCACTCAGGGTGGTTTCGAAGGCTGAAAAACATATCTGCATAAATCAATTCTCACCACCTTTGTTCCCGCCGGAGGAAAAGCATTAACTGTAATAGTGTCTCAGTCCAGTGTACCATTTGCTGGCCACTTCACTCCCTCATCAAATTTATAGAGTGGCCACCACTGTGTAACTTGACCAGCTCCCTCCTGGTTTCTGTACCATCACAACTCACCAGCTCTTTCCAGTGTGTTAAAATGCACCCCAAAGGGCTTCCTCTGGGAATCTCTTTGCTTTCATTTGCTCTCATATTCAGGATCCTATTTTTCCCAATGCCTTTTGACACACAAAAAGGAAAAAAAGAAAAAAAGAAGAGAAAAACAATTTCCTCTTTTAAAAAAACCACTACACAATCAGCCAGGCACTTGACCCAAATTGCTGGTTATTAATCCCTTTTTAAACCGGGTCTTCTGTTATGCCTTGTCTTGGGTATATTACCACTAAAATAGTTAAAATTAACAAATGTGAACTTTGCAGAGTATCAACCGAGTTCTTGCAGGAATCCAACAATTCTACTAAAATCCTGGCCACCTCGGCTGGCACTGGGCTTTCCGTTCTCTGCACACAATCAAAAGCTGCTAGACTGGGTTTCCCTTTTCTGCAGGGACCTGGCTTCAAACACCAACAGTTTTAGGCTCACAAAATAAACAGCTGGCGTCCCTTGCGACCCTAAACACATTGAACTAAAAAAAATTTTAACAAGGTGTCGCCAAATTCCCACAGATTTCAGCCGGGGGAAATCCTTCCTTCCACTGGGAAGCGGGGAAGTGGGGGGGGGACGGACACCTTGATCTTACACTGCTTTTCTGCTCCTCTGTGGTTGAAGACTAAGCAACCAGCACTTTAAGATACTACCACACACTGGCCACTGCAAACCTCACAAATAGATAAGAATATTTCTTTTTAACTAAAACATCCACTCACCAAAACCTCTAAAGAGCTAAGGGACGTGGCTTGAGGTTGCGCAAGCCTAGATTCCTCTGTGGTTACCGGGGAAACAAATCGCCCCCAATCACCGCGGCTGTGTCAGACCTTCACTTTGAAAAGGAAAACTCCCTACCCTTGCTTGGTTTTGTTTGTTTGTTTGTTTTGTTTTTGTTTTGGTTTTGGTTTTGGGTTTGGGTTTGGTTTGGTTTGGGGGTTTTTTTCCTGCTTTTTTTTCCTTTTTTTTTCTTTTCTTTTAAACAATTTGTTCACCCACAGATGTTTTTCTACTAAACAACATACTGATTCAAATTACAGATACACTTCAATCATGACATAAGCACTGAAATCCCTCCGCTTTCACAAAGGTATTCTTCCGCGGATCGGCGGGAGTTTTAAAATCTTTTATAAACTTGCAAAACTTCTAAGAACACTCACAAAGGTTAGTAACACGCAGCAAAATCACACAAACCAAAACGCGTACCACACAAGCTTTCACAAACCACAACACATACAGTACACAAATGATTCTTTTCCTCACCTAAGCGCACACAATCACAAAACCACAGGACCACCACACAGACACGGATTTGTCAATACACACACCTTCGGCGCGGGACCACGACCCAAGACAGCACCTCCCACGCCCCAAAACTCGAGCCAGCCTTTCAGATTATGGATCACCAAGGTGCACCTTTAAACTACAAGCCAAAATCAGAGCTCCACTGCTCCTAAAAGCAACAAAACCTGCGGCCCTGGAGCCGCCGCTGCCCGCTCCCTGCACTTGGGACGGAGCTACAAGTTACCAGCTTTACCTGGAACACAACCAACTATTTACAAGACTCGGTGGAGTTTCCAAAACCCAGTCAGGCTTCTGCTTTGCATAAGATGTCTCTTATGACTAATAAGCTGCCTCTATTCCAAGGTACCTGTTCCAAATATTGTAAACATACCTTTTGTCCGTAGTTCCAGCAGGCTCTGGTCTTTCCCTGGGGGTGTGAGCGGGACCACAGGAGCCCTCTTCCCAGGAAATTCTAGGCGGGCGCCCTGAGGGATCCCAGACCCCGATGGCCCCTTGGCCAGAGAGAGCAGTGTCCTGCCGCGGTTGCCAAAATGATTTGTTAAAAATATATGGATATTGATCTAATACCAATATCCAACTATGATGGACAATGACTCTCTTACAGTTTGAAGTTAGAAAGTGGATGTTTATTACGATGCCGGGCAGCGTGCGGGATAGCTCCCAAAGACACACGCACAATTTACAGATGCTCACAGGGTCTTTTTATGTACAAAAGTGTTGAATACCCAAAACACAAATGCATATTCATAACTCTGGTCCATCCCATTCCCCACTTCGTATGGTAATTAGCCAAAAAGCAATTAAGCATGCGTAGTTTGTTCTTTGAAATGGATCGGTGGTCCTTCTTATGGGAAGGGGTCTCAAAATGATGAAGTAAGATGCGTCTTCCTCGCTTTGCCTTTTTAACCTTTTAGTGTTGGTGACACCTGGATCCTGTTTTCTCAAGACTATCTGATTTATGATCACATTGTGTTCTTGGAGTCTATTGATTGACAGGTCTCCTGATTTATCAGTTCCTTAAATCCGGCTTATGTTAAAAAAGGAAGTTTACCTCAACAATGTCTAGTTAGTAAAGGGAAGTCTATGTCAGCAATGTCTAGTTTAACTAAAGTCCTTTATTCCTCAAAATGTAAAGGGAAGTCTATGTCAGCAATATCTAGTTTAACTAAAGTCCTTAATTCTTCAAAATTAATATCTCAACTGGTTTAAACTGGGAGTTACTGGGATGAACAGGGAGGGGATTTCGGGGGTCACTGGTTTATACTGGTTTGTACTGGTTTGGCGTTTGGGGATTACTGGGAGGGGACTGGGCCATACTGGGATGAACTGGGATGGACTGGGATGAACTGTGAGATTACTGGGATGGAGTGGTATGAACTGGGAGGCTGCCGGGAATGGCGGTGCCGCAGGGCACGCTGGGATACACCGAGGCAAAAGGCAGAGCCGCGGGGCACGCTGGGATACACCGAGGCAAAGGGCAAGGCCGCAGGGAACGCTGGAATACACCGAGGCAAAAGGCTGTGCCGCGGGGCACGCTGGGATACACCGAGGCAAAAGGCTGTGCCGCGGGGCACGCTGGGATACACCGAGGCACAGTCCGGCACCGCCGCGCACACTGGGATACACCGAGGCACAGCGCAGTGTCGAGATGCACGCTGGGATACACCGCCATGTTTGTCGCGAGTGCTGCTTTACGGCGGTGGGGCGCGGGGAGTTTGCGACGGGAGGACGCGGCGCTTTAGGGCAGAGTGGTGGGCGCCGGACACCCGGAGGATAGAGGCTCTCGGCCACCAGCACTGGACACACCATGGCCAGAAGCTCCTGGCCACCACTGGTCACCCAGGGGACAAAAGGTCTTGGCCACCACCGCTGGACACTCCACTGACCATCGTTTACCATTAACAGCCATTAATGGACATCAGCAGCCATCAACAGTCACCAATGACCATCAAAGGTCATCAACAGCCATCGGCGACCATCACTGGCCATGAAGGACCATCAACAGCAATCGATGACCGTCGATGACCGTCAGTGGCCAACAACAACCATCAGTGACCATCAGAGACCATCAGTGACCATCAGTGACCATCAGTGACCATCAGTGACCATCAATGACCATCAGTGACGATAAACGACCATCAATGGCCATTAGTGACCATGAATGAACATCAGTGACCATCAGTGACCATCAGTGACCGTCAATGACCATCAATATCCATCAGTGACCATCAATGACCATCAGTGACCGTCAATGACCATCAATAGCCATCAGTGACCATCAATGAAAATCAATGGCCATCAGTGACTATCAGTGACCATCAGTGACAATCAGTAACCATCAATGGCCATCAGTGACCATCAGTGACAATCAGTGACCATGAATGACCGTCAGTGACCGTCGATGACCATCTATGGCCATCAGTGACCATCAATGACCATCAGTGACCATAACGACCATCAGTGGCCATCAGTGACCATCAATGACCATCTATGGCCATCAGTGACCATCAGTGACCAAAAGTGGCCATCAGTGACCATCAATGACCATCAATGATTAATGACCATCAGTGACCATCAATGACCATCAGTGACCATAAACGACCATCAGTGGCCATCAGTGACCATCAATATCCATCAGTGACCATCAGTGTCCATCAATGACCAACAGTGGCCATTAGTGACCATCAGTGACCATCAATGACCATCAATGGCCATCAGTGACCATCAATGACCATCAATCACCGTCAGTCACAATCAGTGGGCCATCAGTGACCATCAATGAATAATGACCATCAGTGACCATCAGTGACCATCAGTGACAATCAATGGCCATCAATGACCATCAGTAACCATCGGTGACCATCAATGGCTATGAATGACCATCAGTGACCATCAGTGACCATCAATGACCATCAGTGACCATTGATGACCATCTATAGCCATCAGTGACCATCAGTGACCAAAAGTGGCCATCAGTGACCATCAATGACCATCAATAATTAATGACCATCAGTGACCTTTATTGACCATCAATGGCCATCAGTGACCATCAGTGGCCATCAGTAACCATCAATGACCATCAGTGACCATCAATGACCATCAGTGACCATCAGTGACCATCAATGACCATCAGTGACCATAACTGATCATCAGTGACCATCAATGGCCATGAATGACCATCAATGACCATCACTGACCATCAATAACCATCAATGACCATCAATGACCATCAGTGACAATCAGTGACCATAAATGGCCATCAGTGACCATCAGTGAAAATCAGTGACCATCAATGACCGTCAGTGACCGTCGATGATCATCTATGGCCATCAGTGACCATCAATGACCATCAGTGACCATAAACGACCATCAGTGGCCATCAGTGACCATCAATGGCCATCAGTAACCATCAGTGACCATCAATGACCATAAGTGACAGTCGATGACCATCTATGGCCATCAGTGACCATCAATGACCATCAGTGACCATCAATGACCATCAATGATTAATGACCATCAGTGACCATAAGTGACCATCAATGACCATCAATGGCCATCAGTGACCATCAATGACCATCAATGACCATCAATGACCATCAATCACCATCAGTGGCCATCAGTGACCATCAATGAATAATGACCATCAGTTACCATCAGTGACCATCAATGGCTATCAATGACCATCAGTGACCATCAGTTACCATCAGTGACCATCAATGGCTATCAATGACCATCAGTAACCATCAGTGACCATCAATGACTATCAATGACCGTCAGTGACCATTGATGACCATCTATGTCCATCAGTGACCATCAGTGACCAAAAGTGGCCATCAGTGACCATCAATGACCATCAATGATTAATGACCATCGGTGACCATTAATGACCATCAGTGGCCATCAGTAACCATCAATAGCCATCAGTGACCATCAATCACCATCAATGGCCATCAGTGACCATCAGTCACCATCAATGATTAATGACCATCAGTGACCATCAATGACCATCAATGACCATCAGTGACCATAACTGATCATCAGTGACCGTCAATGACCATCAATGACCATCAGTGACCATCAATGACCATCAATGATCATCACTGACCATCAATGACCATCAGTGACCATCAATGACCATCAATGATCATCACTAACCATCAATAACCATCAATGACCATCAATGACCATCAGTGACAATCAGTGACCATCAACGACCGTCAGTGACCGTCGATGACCATCTATGGCCATCAGTGACCATCAATGACCATCAGTGACCATAAACGACCATCAGTGGCCATCAGTGACCATCAATGACCATCTATGGCCATCAGTGACCATCAGTGATCAAAAGTGGCCATCAGTGACCATCAATGACCATCAATGATTAATGACCATCAGTGACCATAAACGACCATCAGTGGCCATCCGTGACCATCTATGAATAATGACCATCAGTGACCATCAATGACCATCAGTGTCCTTCACCGGCCATCAGTGGCCATCAATGACCATCAATGAATAATGACCATCAGTGACCATCAGTGACCATCAGTGACCATCAATGGCCATCAATGACCATCAGTAACCATCGGTGACCATCAATGGCTATGAATGACCATCAGTGACCATCAGTGAACATCAATGACCGTCAGTGACCGTCGATGACCATCTATGGCCATCAGTGACCATCAGTGACGATCAGTGACCATCAATGACCATCAATGACCATCAGTGACCATTGATGACCATATATGGCCATCAGTGACCATCAGTGACCAAAAGTGGCCATCAATGACCATCAGTGACCATCAATGACCATCAGTGACCATCAGTGACCATTAATGACCATCAGTGACCATAACTGATCATCAGTGACCGTCAATGACCATCAATGACCATCAGTGATCATCAATGACCATCAATGACCATCACTGACCATCAATAACCATCAATGACCATCAATGACCATCAGTGACAATCAGTGACCATCAATGGCCATCAGTGACCATCAGTGACAATCAGTGACCATCAATGACCGTCAGTGACCGTCGATGACCATCTATGGCCATCAGTGACCATCAATAACCATCAGTGACCATAAACGACCATCAGTGGCCATCAGTGACCATCAATGACCATCTATGCCCATCAGTGACCATCAGTGATCAAAAGTGGCCATCAGTGACCATCAATGACCATCAATGATTAATGACCATCAGTGACCATCAGTGTCCATCAACGGCCATCAGTGGCCATCAGTGACCATCAATATCCATCAGTGACCATCAGTGACCATCAATGACCATCAGTGGCCATCAGTGACCATCAATGAATAATGAACATCAGTGACCATCAGTGACCATCAATGGCCATCAATGACAATCAGTAACCATCGGTGACCATCAATGGCTATGAATGTCCATCAGTGACCATCAGTGACCATCATTGACCATCAATGACCGTGAGTGACCGTCGATGACCATCTATGGCCATCAGCGACCATCAGTGACGATCAGTGACCATCAATGACCATCAATGACCATCAGTGACCATTGATGACCATCTACGGGCATCAGTGACCATCAGTGACTAAAAGTGGCCATCAGTGACCATCAATGACCATCAATAATTAATGACCATCAGTGACCTTTAATGACCATCAATGGCCATCAGTGACCATCAGTGGCCATCAGTAACCATCAATGACCATCAGTGACCATCAGTGACCATCAATGACCGTCAGTGACCGTCGATGACCATCTATGGCCATCAATGAACATCAGTGGCCATCAGTAACCATCAATGGCTATCAGTGACCATCAATCACCATCTATGGCCATCAGTGACCATCAGTAACCGTCAATGATTAACGACCATCAGTGACCATCAATGATCATCAGTGACCATCAGTGACCATCAGTGATCATAAAGGACCATCGATGATCATCAATGGCCATCAATGGACATCAGTGACCATCAGTGACCATCAGTCACCATCAGTGACCATCAATGACCATCAGTGACCATCAATGACCATCAGTGACCATCAATGACTATCAATGACCATCAGTGACCATCAATGACCATCAATGACCATCAATGACCATCAGTGACAATCAGTGACCATCAATGGCCATCAGTGACCATCAGTGACAATCAGTGACCATCAATGACCGTCAGTGACCGTCGATGACCATTTATGTCCATCAGTGACCATCAATGACCCTCACTGACCATCAGTGGCCATCTGTGACCATCAGTGACCATCAATGATAAATGACCATCAGTGACCATCAGTGACCATCAGTGACCATCAATGATTAATGACCATCAGTGACCATCAGTGGCCATTAGTTACCATCAGTGACCATCAATGACCATCACTGACCATCAGTGACCGTCAATAACCATCAATGGACATCAGTGACTATCAATGACCATCTATGGCCATCAGTGACCATCAGTGACCATCAGTGACCATCAACGACCATCAATGATTTATGACCATCAGTGACCATCAGTGACAGTCAATGATCATCAATGGCCATCAGTGACAATCAGTGACCATCAATTGCCATCAGTGACCATCAGGGACCATCAGTGACCATCAATGACCGTCAGTGACGATCAATGATTAATAACCATCAATGACCATCAGTGACCATCAATGACCATCAGTGACCATCAGTGACCATCAGTGACCAGTCAATGACCATCAGTGACCATAAACGACCATCAGTGGCCATCAGTGACCATGAATGACCATCACTGACCATCAGTGGCCATCAGTGACCATCAGTGACCATCAATGATTAATGACAATCAGTGACCATCAGTGGCCATTAGTTACCATCAGTGACCATCCATGACCATCACTGACCATCAGTGACCGTCAATAACCATCAATGGCTATCAGTGACCATCAGTGACCATCGGTGACCATCAATGATTAATGACCATCAGTGACCATCAATGGCCATTAATGACCATCAGTGTCTATCAATGACCATCAGTGACCATCAGTGACCATCAGTGACCATCATTGAATTATGGCCATCAGTGACCATCAGTGACCGTCAGTGACCATCAGTGACCATCAATGGCCATCAATGACCATCAATGACCATCAGTGACCATCAATGACCATCAGTGACCATCAGTGACCATCAGTGACCAGTCAATGACCATCAGTGACCATAAACGACCATCAGTGGCCATCAGTGACCATCACTGACCATCACTGACCATCAGTGGCCATCAGTGACCATCAGTGACCATCAATGATTAATGACCATCAGTGACCATCAAGGACCATCAGTGACCATCAGTGACTATCACTGGCCATCCTTGACCATGCATGACCATAAGTGACCATATCTATTTATAAAAAATATTTCTATATTTTATATATAAAAAATATAAATATATATAACATATATATGAATATATATAATATAAATACAAAATTATTTAAATATTATATGTATAATTTTATATAAAATAACTATAAATTTAAAATATATAAAATTATATATATATATATATATATATATATGAATATTTATATCTTATAAACACAGCAACAAGGACTTTAATGACCCTCTCGGGGCTTGTGCTCAGGCCCTGAACATCAGTCCCTCAGAGGGAGATAAAGAAACCTCTCAAGAGCTCCAAGTCAGAATCCAACTCCAAAGTTTCCTGAAGTTTTAATGGGTCCCATAGTGGGACACAACAGAGAAAGTGTCCCCAGGCCCCAGGCAGAGCAGAGAACTGCAGGCAGTGATGACAGGTGGGGACAATGAGAAGCCAAGTCCTGGTGTCCAGGGGCACAGCAGCCTCTGTGCCACTAAGGGCTGTGAGGAGACACCTTGTCCTGAGGCCCTGGTGCCTCCTGGCACAGCCCCAGCAAGGCTGGGCACTGTCAGCCCCTTGTCCTGCCCTCAGCATCCCCCTCCCATGCCAGTGGCCTCAAGGATGTGCTGGAAGGAGTCCCTGGGGAGCCTTGGTCAGGAATGGCCCTGGGGGGCTCCTTAATGCTCCCAGGGACTGCAGGTTCTTCAAAGGACTTTGGGGTTTACTTTAGCCTTGGATTTTCTGAGAGGTCTCTGCAATCCTGGCTTCCATTTATTTGCTTTAATTAGTCCATTGAGAAGCTTTGTCAGTAACACTCAGTGGTGCTCATTAATACTTAAGGGTACTTCAGGTATTTCAAGGGAACTTGGTGTTTCCATTTTAAGAATGTCTCTGTAAGAAGTTTGGAAATCATGGCCTCAATTATATTCTTTAACAAGTCCCTTGGGATTCCTAGTCAGTAAAAACACTCTGTGTGGCTCATTAGTACTTCAGGCTTCTCAGGGTTTGTTAAAGAACTTTTTTTGACACTGAGGGTAAGAGGTTCATGCAATCATGGTCTCCAATTATCTTCTTTAATGAGTCCATTGAGATTCTCAGCCAGTAACAACACTCAGTGGGGCTAATCAATGTTTCAAGGTAGTCAGAGTAATTTAAGTACTTCTTTGTGCCACTGAGTCTCTGAGAAGTTTTTTTTCTATCCTGGCCTCCAGTTTTCTCTTCCAAGGACTCCATGAGGGGCCTGTGTTAGGGATGGACCTCAGTGTTGTGGATGGACCTCAGTGGGACCCACGAATGCTTTCAGACACTTTGGGTGTCTCTCTGACTTGGACTCCTGTGCGATCTCCTCTCCTCTCAGGCCCTGAGGTTCCAAGGCTCAGCACCAAATGCACCTTGGGGCTCATTAGGATCAAACAAGTCCTGACAAACGATGGCTGTGCCTTGATTTCCCTCTGGTCTGCTGCAGTTCATTAGGAAGTGTTAATTCTTCAAGGTTTAGAGAAATCTTTAAAAGACTTTCTAAGAAATATGTATTTCTCTTTTCAAGGGTGTATTTTATTTCTGTTTTCATTGCAGAAGAGGTGATTGCAGGATCTCTCTTAAGGAGGTCTGGCCAAGTAAGAGAAACTGTGCCTTGAGATCAGATCCAGTGTAGACAACCCTGCTCCAGATTCCCCAACCCTATCCTGTCTCCTCTCACTCACCTGGGACATGCTTTACTTTCAGAACTGGCTGCAATCAGAAAAAAAGTAGTTTTCTTCATTTCTAAGCAATCTAAAACTCCTGAATTTTGGAAAATCTGCTCAACTGTGTGTCAAGGCCACTAAGGAGGTTCCCCTTCCCCAAGGCAGAACCATGGAAGGAATGATTTAGAAACACAGGGAGTTCTGCAATAAACACAAATCCAGACTTGGCTGAAGGCAGAACTAGACCAACTCCTGAAGGACACACAGGCTTTGAACTCCTTGCAGCTCCAAGGTGCAGGTGGGTTGTTGGGAGGGGTGTGAGTGAGCCCAGAGTGAGGGCAAGGGAAATGCAGAGAGCCCTGGAAGTGCTTCTGTGCAGACAGGCTGTGGGGAAGGGCACTGCAGGCCTGCCCTGGGCCAGGAGTGAGGCTGGATCATCACCCCAAGCTGCCCTGGGCCATGGCAAGGGGCTGTGGCCATGGCCAGTGGCCTGAGCCCACTGCCTGGGCCCCTTGCTCAGGGCTGGTGTCAGTGGCCAGAGGCAGAGGGGATCCCTTGCTGGGGGCTGTGCCATGGCCACCTGCCCTGTGCCGCGCTGGCTGCTCAGGCGCCGCGCAACCAGCAGCAAACGCCACTGCCAGGGCCAAAGGCAGCTCAGGCAGACAGAAAGGGGCAGTGCTGGCCACTGTTTCCATGGCAGCCCTCCCTGGGACACCACACCTGGCTCACCTGTCCTGCCAATTGCCATGCAAACCCGGCTCCTTGGGAATGCAATGGTGGACAAAGGTTTGAGTAGGGCCTGTCCCAATAGGACAGAGGGTGGTGGTTTTGAACTAAAGGAAGGGAGGTTCAGGTGAGGAGAGATAAGGAGGAAATTTTTGATGGTGAGGTTGGTGATGCAGCAGGACAGGTTCCTAGGGAGGTGGTCAATGCCCCATCCCTGGAAACATTCCAGTCCAGCTGGGACAGGGCTCTGAACAACCTGGTCTGGTGAAAGATGTCCCTGCTCATGGCAGGGCTTTGGAGGAGATGAGCACTGCAGAGCTCTTCCCATCCAAACCATCCCAGGGTTGCATGGGGACAAGGGGCTGCTCACTGGGCTCCATCCACTCCCTTGACTCCTCCTTGTCTCTGCTGGAGCCCACATCCAGCAGCCAAAGCCAGCCCCTTCTCTGGCCTTTCCCCCCTGCCCCAGGGGCTGCCAGAGCCAGGGGGGCACAGGTGACCTTTAGGCTTTGCAGGGCATAGCAATATAGAGCAATATATTCTTAACATTATTATAACTGCTGCACTGTAGAGTAAATTACTCTTTAAAAAAATTTACTCTGTGGTATAAATAAATCCTTTTGTCTAATCCTGATCAGAATCAATAATGGCTGTATGTATAGATGTATATCTGGTATTCCATCATTAATCCTTTGAGACAAATTGCATTCTGGTTCAATTCCACCCGTCCAGTCTTTTACACATAAACTTTTACAAAGTCTAGGGCTGTGATTGGATCCAGCTGCTCCCAGTCTCCTCTCTTCAATGCAGTTTTAAAAGCCTTGGCATCCTGGAGGGGTTTCAGGATTCATGGTGGCTGTTGGGTGTCATTTCTCCACCTCATGACTCAGCAGGAGTTTCTGCAATGAAGAAATGAAGCTTGGCCTGAAGCTCCCACTCTGCCCATTACAGGAAGCCCTGTGAGTGTCTGGGACATCCTGGCTCTTTGGCAGCCTGGGGACTCCTGGCATGTCACCGTGGAGCCCCCGTGAGTGCCTGTGACAGATGGGTGCCACTGCAGCCCAAGGTGCCCTGGGATGTCCCCATGGCATGGCTGGGACTGCCTCTGAGCACAGGGCTCTTGACCATCCCAGCTCAGGCCTGGAGCCAGAGTCCCTTGCCAGGGCAACCATTTGCAGTCCCATTCCCAGGGCCAGGGGATCCCAGAAGCACAGAATTGGCTGAGTTGGGAGGGAGCCATCAGGATCCTGGAGTCCAACTGCTGGCCCTGCACAGGACACCCCAACAATCCCAGCCTGGGCCTGGCAGCGGTGTCCAAACGCTGCTGGAGCTCAGAGAGCCCTGGAGCTGGGACCCTTCCCTGGGAGCCTGGTCAGTGCCCCAGCAGCCTCTGGGGGAAAAACCTTTTCCTCAGATCCACCCCAAACCTGCCCCGACTCAGCTCCAGCCGTTCCCTGCACTCCTGTCCCTGGGCACCAGAGGGAAGAGGTTCCCACAGCCCCAGCCAGGGCCCCGCTCCCAAGGCTGTTCCCAGGGCAGCCAGGGCTGGCCCCAGCTGTGATGCTCGGTTTCCAGGGGCCGGGATTGAGGAATGGGATTCCCCAATTTCCTGCTCCCGCTAAAACCGTGCTGACCCTCGCTGCCCTCCAGCCTGGCACTGAAAGTACAAAAGGCAAAGATCCCAGGCTGGGAGAAGAACAATTTACTGGGAACAGCAACAAGATAGGAAACAAAAGGAACAGAAACAATAGTGATGACAGGAGGGATAAGACAAATAACATACACAGAAAACAAAAACAACACCAACTGGCTCTTCTCAGCCACCTATTTCCTCCTGCCTGGAAAGGACACCGTTCTCCTTGGGGTGAGAGAGTTCCTTATCCAGCCCTGGCAATGACCTGAGATGGGATCAAATACAATGACGAGGCCATGGCCAGACTCTCATGTTCCTCAATCCTACCTCACATCATTGCCAGGGGCAGGGACAGGGACAGGTGACTTCCCAGAGTGGATCACAGTGAATGTGGGTCACCAGGGCTCCTCCCAACGTGGGTCCTCTGATGGGGGATGAGGTTGAAGATGCACATAAAGCTCTTCCCACAGTCGGGGCTCTCACAGGGCTTCC
>NW_027077116.1:0-26161 GCF_009819655.1 Sylvia atricapilla | reverse complement strand
GGAGAGGAGCGTCTTCTTTCTGCCTGCTTTCCCTTTGGGGCAGTTTTGTGTGTGCTTGTCTTGGTTCCACACATTCACCAAATTTCCTTTATCAACTGGGAGATAGGACTTTGGGAGAAAAGGGCAAAACAGGCACAACTTAAAATAAAAACAGATAGATTTTATTACTATACTCTAAAGAAAAAGAGGCAGAAAAAAAATTAGACATTCTGAGACATTCAGACACCTCCCTCCTCTAAACTGTTCACATTGCCACTCAGCACAGAGAGAAAACTACGATTTTCAGTCAGTCACCACCATTTAAACATGATCCTACATCACCTGGGACAGGAGCCTCTCTAGGGGTGGAGAACACGCCAAAGAAAAAGATCTGGTGGTTTTCACGATCTGCAACTGCCTGGAATTTTTGCAGATTCTGTGCAGTCTCATCCACAGAAACAGTTTTTTTTATGCTGTTTTTGGCTTCCACATGTTTGGGGTATCATTTTAAGAATGCTTTTCTAGTACAAAACAGGGATTTTCTTCCATCTAAAATCACCTCTATCTCAAAGAAATAGAGACCTCCTTGTTCTTTCCAGGCCAGAGACATATTCTATTCAAAATTCTCAATTAAAACCCATGTATATCAATACACAACCTTTTCGTAGAACTTGCATTCCCCCAAGCAGCATTAGGAGATTACAAATACAGTCCATTTCCCCACAATCACATCTAGAAGAGTCCGGCAGAAAGGTCCACTTCCTCCATCCCATCTTCCAGTAGTCTTCCTTAGTTCTTTCACTGACTTTCTCTCAATGCTGCTCTCTACATTTCAAATCACTCTGTCTTCCACGGAGGAGGGAAAAGGGTTCAAGTCTTTGCCCAGAGGTTTGTTTTTTTCTCCTCGCGGAGTCTTGGAACTCCAAGGCCACAGGTGATGGGAGGAAGAGGGGGGAGAGAGAGTGCATGCTCAGGAACGTTGATGGACAAAACTTTTTCACCCCTGGTCAGATCTAAAGCGACTCAAACTTGGATCAGCTCCCTGGGGGTCTGGAGAAAGTTCTTAAGAGTCTTTCCTCCTTCGGACCAGCGGCTCTGGCAACCAAGGCCAGAGCACGGCCACCGTGGTCCTGGCGCAGGGCCAGACTGCTGGTCTGCAGTCCTCCTCCTCCTCTCCCCATCGGAGGAGCCGGAGGGACAGAGGGGACACGGCCAGCCCCTGGCCCCTGGCCCACAGGCAGGGACCCCCCCCGAGGCCTGGCAGGCCTGGCCCGGGGGGCCCAGCCCGAACCCGACCCACGAGAGTGTTACCTTCTCGATGGCTGGAAAAGGAAAGGGGAAAAGTCACCAGAACTTTGATTCAAGACTGTGTTTCCAGAGCGCGGAAACACTCCATTCGTCAGGCAAGCTGTCAATCACAATCCATGCTAGAACTTCCTGTGAAGAACAATTTTCACATCCATGCTAAACCACCACAGTGCTCATTTGATAAAGGAAGGTTTAAATCTGGAGGAGTTGCACTTCAAACTGTCCATCCTCGAGCTCTTCTGTGGGTATCCTTGCACAAAAGGCTCCCTGTGTGAGCTGGCAGTGGGCTGTTCAGTAAGGAAGTGACATTTGTTTTGGACTGCTGAAAGCAGTGTGTTTTCTGGAGCTGTCTGGAGCTAGGATGACTAGCTTTTGTCACTGGCTGCAGAAAAGGTCGTTGGAAAGTGGAATTGCATTTGCAGAGATGACAGTAAGGCGTGTTTCCAAGAAGGCTGTGAGAGAGCAGGTGTTGTGCTCAGCTGGCTGTTGTTTTGTTCTGGTTGTGGGAGATGTAATAAATCATCTGAGAATCCATATTACTCATGCAGGAAAGCCAATTCTTTATTCCACAGAACTTTACTTGATACCGTTTTCACAGACCTCGTGTGCAACACCCATTTGTTCGGTAGTTTTCTTACTACTTCAGTTACTGTCAGAAGCCATTGTGTGTCCCATGCTAAGATTCAGGTTGTTTACATTTTTCCTTTGCAGGTTCTTCATGGAACAGAGCGATATATTTATGCAGGCGCCTTGTTTTTCTCTCTAAGAATAGGCTGTTGTTGTAAGACTCTGCTCACAATATTTTCAGCTGGGACCTACAAGCATTGCTAGCTGCTTAGCTAAAGTAGCAGGCCGAGTTTGTATTTATAAGACTTTTCTTTTATAACATTTTTTACCTGTCTGCAACAGGAGATGTCAGAGACACAGACACAGACACAGCCTGAAGAATAGGTCATTTCTATCATGCAGAAGTGCAAAGAAAATATCAGGAAGGATAAGCTAACAATGCACCTCATCACTGATTAGAAAAGGTTGTCTCTAGTGACTGAGAAAGATACACCACAGGACACCTTTTTACTTTATCCTCACCCAGATCCACTCATCAGCTGGGGAAAGCTGTCCCAGCAAAGCCCTGGTCGATACCACCAGGAACTGGGGAAAATCCTACACTGCCTCCACCTGCTGTCCACTTGAGGCTTCTGACTGTGCTGTGAGAGGTAGCCCAGCTTTGACAGTGCTGAAGGAGCCATCTGAAGAACTTCCTGGGGCAAGATCTGATTTTGGTCCTCTTTTGGGTTATCTCCCAGAGCCTGTCCATGGCTCAAGGAGGAACCAAGGCCAGATGTGTCCTTGTCTGGTTTCCTGATGCTGAAGGTAAAGATGTTTTTTCATCATCCAATGAATGACTGCATAGATACCTGTTGATAGTACACTCGGTTAAGAGCATCCGTTGAATGCTTTGGTTGGAAGGGTTCATCCAGATGGCAAATTTAGCTCAGGACCTGTTTGTTCAGGCCTCAGTCAGGGCCTGTTGTTCAGGCTTTATTCCTTCCAGATTTGCAGTGCAAATCAATGCCCTGGGAAGCTGGAACCAAACAAGTCCTCTTCAGCACATTCACCGGGAGCAGGATTAGCCCTGCAAGGCCAGGCTAGGGCCAAGAGCAGAGGGCCAGGAGCCGCATATGCCCATAGGCAGCCGTTGCAGACCAAGAAGGTGCCTTGTGCCCATGGACCTGAGGTGCCTGAAGCTGCCTCCCCGCTGTGCAGCTGTGCAGAGCCCATGGAGCGCAGGGTCCTGGGCAGCCAGGGCGGCCTTGGAGCACAAGAGGACTGTCCCAGAGACGCTGCAGCCTTCTGCTTTTTAACTGTTCCTCAGATTCTTGTCATTAATCCACAGCGTCTGATGTGTTTTCCTTCCTCTTGCAAATTGAAAGAGCTGTTTGAGAAAAGTGACTGGTGGTGTTTTGTCTGCAGGTCAGGGCAGGTGGTTTGAACCAAGGGACCGAGTCCCCAGTTAACACTGCAGTTTTGCCAAGTCAAGAAAACCATTCACATGGGGCTACTGCTGCTGTGCAGCTTTCCCAGTTTTTGGAAAGTTACGCCCTTAAAATCCCAACAAATGTTCCTCCACGAGCGGTACCAGCTGTGGCATGATGCAATTTTTTCCACCTCTTTTCTGTGTCCTTGGACCCAGCACAGCAACAGGGGGCACAGGGGGAAAAAGACAGCGAGGGGGGAACAAAAGTAAAAACTGCATAGCCTAGGCCTACACAACATCAGTCCATCCACCTGCATCAATTCACAGTACCATGCAGAGCGTTTGCTTTGTGATGTCAGGGCACGGTCGCCACGTGGTCGTGGTGACATCACAGGGTGTCTTGGTGCACGAAGGCCTCAGGGGTGTCAGAGCAGCTCTGGGCTTGCTCAGAGCAGAGCCTCGCCCTGCTAGAGGCTTTTGTTAGTGGCAGCTGCAACTGACTGGAGCTGTGTTTTTTCTCTAGTGTAAGAGACAGTTTGCAAACTTGCACAGCAGTTGCCACAATGATGGGCGACTCGCTGCTGCACTTTTCACTGTTATGGCATTGGTTATTCCGGCTACTTCCTGACTCACCTGGCACCTAAGTAGAGCTTCCTGGGGTCACCTAACCTGGCTTTTTGTGTCCTTCTGCTCTTTCTTTGTGACTGATTGATTTGGAAACAGAAAGGACCATTTGGCCCCACTTGGGGTAAAGCTGCGTCAATACATTCAGCTCAAAAGGGCGGTTGTCGGTAGTCAGGGCTGTGGGGGCAGCATTTGCAAGGGAACCTGCAGAGGTTGTGTTCCCCTCCCTGGGAGAGTCTGGGGGCAAGCAGTCTGTCATTTCCCTCCATTTGCTGGGTCAAGCAGCACAACTTTTAAATTGTGGACTGGAGACCTTCTTGGAAGGCCTTCTAAAAGTGCTCTGGGTGTTTCCAGTTTCCTCAAGCATCTGCTCCAGTTGTCCACTCTTCCACTGCAGGTCACCTGAGCCGAGTGTTCCGAGGTGCTGATCCTGAGGTGAGTGAGAAAGGACATTTGATGTTGCTGGTGTTTAAGAATGTGCAGCAAACTGTGAGCTTGGCCTGTGGCAGTGAGTGTAGGGGGCCACGCTGAGTAGGCTGCAAGAAAATCCATTTCCCTGTCTGCAGCAGCAAGAGCAAAGGCATCACTGGCTATTTCCTAATTTTCCATTGCAGAGCTTTAAAAGAACTATAAGCCCAGTTTTGCAGAGAGAACGTTGCTTCCTGATAGTAGCCAGGGGAGGAATATCTAATTCAGAGCAATTTGTGGTAGTCTTGAATCAGCCCATTTCAATTTAGTCTGAGTGACTCCAGAATCCTATTGCTATCAAAGTTGATGATTTGTACCTAGTAGAGCTGGTTCTCAACCTGAAGAGAAAGAAGGTTCTGAATGAGCCTGTGTCTCATACTCCTGTCTGTCCACAGAGCACAGAACCAAGAGCAGATTCTTCTCTGGTTCCCTGTGCTCCTGGAGAAGAGGCCGAAGAGGAGCCGAATGACCACAATCCTCTGGCTGTGGTCATACCACAGCCTGAACTTTCCCAGACAGTAAGTGCCACTTCTGGAGGGTGCTGTCTTTAGTGCAAGCCAGGTCTGCAAGTTTCTGAGCAGCCAGCTCTTGCTGTTGGTGCCTGAGGATGCTGAGTGCTTGAGTCCTGCCATGACCCAGCAATTCACCTCAGCCCAGTGAACACCTGGAAATGGCTCTGAGCTGTCATGTTTTGGCCCCAGCTTGCTGGGATGCTGATAGAGGCCAGCCTGAAGCTGGAAGGCTCCCTGTCTGCAGAGGAGGGAGCATGTCAAAGACACTGCGCTCAGCCTTGTTGGATACATGGGGGACACTGTGGTCTGGGGACATTTGACCCTCTCCACAGACTTGCCAAGTACCCACAGGCACAAAAAGTATTGATGGAACAACACAAGGTCTTTGGGGTGGATTGTCCCCGCGAGCTTCTTGGCTGTGCTTACCTGGGAGCGTTTCAGAGACACACTGGGGACATGGAATCCCTTGAAGTCAGGGATTTTGGTGCCTTGGTTGTCAGGTTGTTCTTTTGCCTCTTCACGCAGAGCAGTCAGTAGCAGAGCTGACAGGGGCTCAGAGTCCACCTGTCTTTTGGCTTTTAATTAGCTGCTAAGAGATTATTGTGTTGTTCATGACTGCGTGGGGGGGCACTCTTCTGTTGTGTACCCAAAGACACGTTCCGTGTCAGCTTCCTAAGGGGCTGTTGGAGCTTCGGCCCCAGATGGAGCCTGATTGTAGTGCCAGTGTCACTTTGGAATCCGTGCCTCCCCATGGGCAGAGAATGAGCCAGGAGAGCAGCAGCACAGTGCTTTGGGAATGTGTGAGCCCAGCAGTCTTGGAATCTTGGCCCAAAAATGTTGTATGGGAAGTTGAAAGCCATCTTGCTCAGGCAGCAGGTGGAAGAGGCACAGGAGAATGGCCAGGTAAGCCTGGCTGGGCAGGTGACAGAGTGAAGGGCAGGAAGAGGGGCATCAAATGGAGCTCTTGGGACTGAGGAGGCCAGGAGTCCCAGAAGCACTGAAAGCGCAGAGCCTTGTAATCTGCATTGGGATCAGAGATCAGCACTGAGACAGCAGGGTTACAATGGAAGCAGAGGTGGGCAGGGAAGCCAAAAGAAGTGGCTGAATGAATGGGATTTGGAGGCTGAAAGACGAAAAGCTGAGCCTGATGGCAGCTCCCAGTCACTTGCTCTGCATTTGTGTGCACAGAACACCGAGGCAGAGGCACAAGCAGAGCTGCCCAAAGCTCTGTGTGACGGCATGACAGTGAAGAGGACTAACCAAGAAGCAATGAGAAGAATTCAAGAGCACTGGAACCATTATCAGCAGAGGCGCAATCAACAAAACCAGGTGAGTGCAAGAGTGGCAGCCACTCCACTCATGCAAGTTTCTGCCGCTTGTTCTTTACAGAACTTTGGTGAGGAGCTGCAGCAAACTCAGGCTACGATCAAGGAAACGGACAAGAGGCTGGAGGAAGAAATGGAGATTCCAAGAGAAAGAGAAGAGCAAGTTCATCTCCTTGAGGAGCAAGAGGCTCTAGAAAAACCAATGAGTGAACCAGCAATAGCCACTGCAGTCACCAACCTGGTGCTTTCTGCCCTTCTTGCCTTTCCCCTGCCGAGTAGCAGAGGCGTGGGTTGATGCCTCTGAGTGCCATCCTGCTCTAGTGTCAGTGCCAGACACTCTGAAGGACACTCCCTGCTCTGCTGAACCTCAGCTGCTGCCCTGAACAGTGGCACTAGTGCTTTGGCCTTTTGGCCAGCAGGCATCTGAAGGCATTCCTGCTCTCCTTGTTTCTTGAGGTGTTCTCGCAGGTGACCATGGTGACCCAGACGGATCTGGAAACAAGCTGTCTGTATCCCTTGTGAATCTGGTCTCTCCCTTTCCTCACAGTCGATGACTCTTGGCTGACAGGGACAAGCTGGACTCTGACTGCTTTGTTCTCTTTGACTTGAGGTGGGAGTGTTGACATCTGGCCTGGCAGCCTGCAAAGATTTCCAGCAAGTGACTGGCAACGAGGAGCCCCAGGATTCCTCTGAGGCACAGAAATTGTCCCGAGCAGAAGCGCTGCCAGTTGGGCACCTTCTGAAAAGGGTGGAGAAAAAGAGGACTCCGTGGAAAGAGGTAGAACATTTGAACAAGGAGCTGCAGGTATGTCTGCGGCCCTTGGAGGAGGAAAAGAGTCCTTGGGAGAAAGTGGAATGGTCACATTGGCAGTCACCTTTCAGAAAATGCATGCAAATGGTTTTGGGAGAAAATGGAAAATGAATCTGGCCGTGAACTGGAATAAAACCAGCCTTTGGATTTGACCCACCTAATTTCATACGTGGACATCAGAACAAACCCATGGCAGAGGCCTGCATGTGGCTGACAGCATCTTCCTAAAGCCTTGCGTTTGAAAGGGGATCAGGGGCTAATCTCTGCCAGCCACATTTCTGACACCAACTCCTTTGTTGTCTCAGATCTACACAGGCTCTTCTGTTGAATCTGCAGCAGCAGCAGCAGCAGTGTCACCTAAAGGAGCCTTTGCTGCCCCAGCTGAGAAGTGGAGCTCTGGCAGTTTGTTCAGCTCCAGCCCTGACACAGCTGCTGCCCAGCAACAGGAGATGGAGGACAACTCCCTGGAGCTCCTGAGTACGTCTTGTGTCTTTCTTCTCTGAGGGACAGTGTATTGTGTGCACGTGTCAGCGTAGCTGGACCAAAGGATCCTCCTCCCTTTGGTGTCCCAGGGACATTCAGGGCTCCCCACAGGAAATGCTGTGCTCCAAGGCAGCAAGAGAATGCCCTGGGTGTTCCTGCTGCCTCTGAGGGCAGCTTGGATGTGCTGAGGTTTGCCTGAGCTTCCCCATCTGCTAACGGCAGAAGCAGAGATTGTTCTTGCATCAGCAGAAGGCTGTGACCTAGCAAATGATCCAGGCAAGTCCTGTGTGCTAGTGGCCAAACCAGATAGAACAGTGAGCTTCCCGAATTCTCCTTAGACTCCTGATTTCTCACTCATCACCAGAGCCAAACAACTTCAAACAAATTGATTGGGTTGGCATTTTGTCCCTTTTGTGGTTTTGGTTGTGGTTGTGGTTTTGGTTTTAGTTCGGGGCTTTTTTCTGGATTTTTTGGGGTAGAGGTTTTTTTCCCACCATGAAGGAGCTCTTCTGCCCCATGTGTCTTACTGGTGTCATTTTTATGACTGTTCTTATTTCCGCTACTACATCTACAGGATTTTTTTACGATAATATTATATTTTTGTCAGTGAGAACTCCTTTGAAATAACATCAGCTGACAGCAGAAACAGAGAGCAAGAGCTGGGGTTTTTTGTGCCTCCAATGAAAAGACAGATAATTTTATCACAATCTGTATTTCATATCCTAGTTTTGTTCTTAGAAAGATGTGTCTAAGAGACACATCGCTGTGGTGTGATCAGATGAAAGTACACTGTAGGCATTTCTCAGGAGTGAGCCTCCAGCCCCTCTGCTGAATATTGCTCAGATCCATGGCACTTTTTCCTACCTGATTCCCAGTCATTCCCATGACTCATGGAATGCTATCTATTGGCTCAAGCCCTGCTCAGGTCAGTCTCGAGGACAATACATCAAGCCCTTTGTGATTCTGTAGCAAGTCAATCTGCTTTTTGCCCAGAACATCTGCCAGGACTGTTCTCTCAGATAAGACCTGGTGGGGCTGAGCACAGAGCCCAGTTGACTCTCATTCTGCTATCACCTGCTGGCACAAAAAGGGCATTGATGTGCACCTCGGTGTGTCTGATCTCCAAGCCAATCCTGCTGTGTCCTGAATGGGGACACCAACTTCAAGGAGCTGGCTCCGGCTGTGCCTTCTTCCCACTGCTTGTCAGTGCGGGTGCTTGGGCTTTGGCAGCTTTGTTGTGGTGGCTGCCCTGCCCCTGAGGGCCGCTGTGACTGCAGAGGCTGGAGCCTTCCTTAGCTGGGAGAGTCCCGCTGCCGCCCGGCCGCTGCAGCGTGGAGCTGCCCCGAGGCAGCAGCCCCTGCTCTGGGCCGGCTCTTGCATGGCCTGGGCTGGGCTCCCAGAGGGTCACATCTCCTCTGGGCAGCTGTCCGTGTCCCTCCGGCACCTGAGGAGCGCTGCTCTCCCTGCTGCCCTTGCCCGCTGGGGGAAGATGGGCACGTGTGCGGGGCTGAGAGGGCGAGTGCAATGGCAGGGACTGATCCCTGCTGTCAGGAGGAGGAGAAGCAGTGTGGTTCTTCACGTGGGGCACGGGCAAGGGCATCTTCCAGCTCATCCTGCTCCTCAAGGGTGAGGCCCCCCCTGTGATTGGTTATAGCATGAGCTGCCTTAGTTTTCAAAGGGAAAGGCATTCTTTTGCCCAACTGCTGCAGGGTGGGGAGATGCCAACTTCTTCTGGGAATGCATCTCCCTGTGCTTTGCTTTCTGTCAAGAGATCTCTTCAAGGACTGTGCAAAATTAGTCTCTGTGCTGGCCTGCTTGTACTGCAGAACTGCCCGTCTTGTTGCAGGTGTTGTTGTTACCCAGCTGCCCACAAAGGACTCAGAAGCCCAGACTGTACAGCCTCAGTGCGGCTGCCTTTTGCATCTCTTAAATGGTGGGATCTCTGCTTTCAAGTCAGCATCTTGCGTTTTGTTTCCCTCAGGGGAAATGGTGAGCATGGAAAATCCCCTGAGGAAATACACTGAACGGGAAAATCTTGGCCAAGGGTGAGTCCAACCACAGTTACTTCTACATAATCATGGGGCAGGCGATTTGCTGCTGGAATATCTGTCAAGTGTGAAGGCAGGCAAGCTGCAAACATATTCACACACTTGGGTTTGTCTGCTCCATCTCTCAGTACTGGCCAGAATTTGTCAGTGTGGTCTGAAGGCATTGTCAAAGACACTTCTATTGCATTGCCAGAAACAGCAACCCACTTCCTATCATAGCAGTGAGATAACACTTCTCAGCAACATTTCTTCCCAAGAATTTGCTGAAGGAAATAGTCTATGGTCAGGATAAAAACCTCCCAGTTTAGAAACTGAAATCCAAGATGAAAGAATCAACTGGCCTTTTGAACTGAGGCACTAATCCCCAGTGTCTCAGGAACAGGCCCAGTGCCCATGAACTGGAGAGGAAAATGCATCATTTACCTTCTGGCAGACCCCTCCTGCATGCTGCAGGTTGGAGGCATTTCCAGCAGGCATCTCCTGTCTGGGCTGGCTTTCACTCCAAGATCAAAATGACTTCTCCTTTCTTTGCTGTTGTTTTGTTTCTAGGGGTTTTGGAGCCGTTTGCAGAGCAGTCAACATTGCCACAGGACGAGAGGTAAATGCCAACAGCCCCTGCAGATTCTGCTGCTCTCCAGGGCTTTCCTCTCTTGTGTCAGGTGGGGCTGGAGCCGTGGGCAGAGCTTTGCTGCAAAGGCACAAGAAGCAGAGCCTGGTGCCAGCCTGCCAAGTGCATGTGGGACACTCTTTGTCCTGCTCAGCTGCCGGAAGGAAGGCAAGGAGGGCAGCGGTTCCTTTCTGAGAAGAACGCTCTCCCTGGCTCTCAATTGCTCCAACAAAGGTGGTGCCTTAGAGCGTCTCACTGCTCTTGCGGGCTACAACTTCAGAGTCCAAAATTCTCATTTCTGGCTGCCAGCAAATACATCTGAATGTTCCTGGCAGTTCCTTAGCCACCTGCAGTGCTGCACTTGGGAACTGCACGGAGGGAGAGATCTGCAAGGCGTCCCTAAAAGCCCCAAGCCCTGCCTATAGCCCAGGATGTATCCCAGAGTACCAAGGCACACATTACTTCTTCTGAAGTACAGACAGAGAAACAGAGAGTGTGCACACAGCTTTGGGGGTGATAGTTGAGACACCATTGTTAACAAGTGGACAGGGCAGAACGTCAGTGGCCATGTGTCCTGTAACTGGCCCCGAAAGGAGCAGAGAAATGACCTGTTGGAATGTCAGTTCCTAATGACTCCTTTGTCAAATCACAAGGCACTTTGGCATGGCTCACCCGTATCATTGCAAAATCACTCCTCCCATGTGTGTTGTGGTCTCGTGCCACCAACTTCTAAAGTTACTGATTTTCAATGTTATTCTAGGTGGCCATCAAGAAAATCAATCTTCAAGGACCGAGCATGATGCACGATATCGTTACTGAAGTCATGGTCCTGAAGAGGAATAGGAGCCCCCACATTGTGACTTATTTAGACAGGTGAGTGGTCACAGTCTCATCTCATGAAGGTTTGCTTACATACTAAAAGCATGCAAGGTTAAAAACCCACTTTGCCACTGGCAGAAAAGAGAGGTGGTAATTATTATTTCTCTACTCATCTCCGATGGATGGGAAGAGAGTGTATTTTGTCTCCATGGGTCTTCCCTGGCTTTCAAACACAGAGTTGGAAAACTGTCTGCATTTTTGCCGGCTGGCCATCAGAGACATCTCCTTGATCACAGACGTGCCATTCTGCTTGAGACTGCACAGACTGCAAACAATGCACAGCCTGGTGGGAATGGCTATTCCTTGAATTCTATCCTTGTCACAAAGGGACCCAGAAACAAGGATCAAGCAAAGAAACCAATGTATGCATGTTCACCTGCATGGCCTTGTTTCCTTCTGTGAGCTACATTGTGCGTGAGGAACTCTGGCTGGTGATGGAGTACATGGATGGAGGCACTCTGAACGATGTCATCACGGAGACAGAGATGACAGAAGACAAGATTGCGAGCGTCAGTCGGGAGGTCAGTCAGGGATCCCAGCTGTGCTTCCCAGGGCTTGGGCAGGACTGTGTGGGAAAGAGGCTCAGAACAGGAGTGATTCCATGTGCCAGGCTTTGTTTCTGTGTTGCTGGTATGCTATGGGCAAGCAGGAGCTTCTCAAGGGAACTGCCTGCCAGTGCCCCTGCACTCACTGGACTCTGTTCTTGTCCTCTTATCTCCTGTGTTGCATTTTCACTCTGTTTCTTGTCTTTGCTATTCTCCATCTTGTGTCTCTAAACTTTGGCCTTTCTGCGCTGCATTCCTTGCTTGTAAAAGCAAAGGTGGTGGTGGCAGCATTTGAAAGGAACAGCAAAGAAAAAAGAGAGGCTCATTTCTCTCAGTCCTCAGCTGAAAAGGTTGGCAGTAGAGCCAAAATGCTCTTTATTTCTGAGCACATCCACTGCAGCAGCAGTCATCCTGGCTGGTTTGCAGGGCAGAGTCTACACCAGCAGTTGCTGTTGCTCTTGGACAAGCTGACGTGCCTTTCTTTAGCAAGGTGCTGCTCTGCTAGTGTTGGAGCAGCAAGCTCTTCCTCTCAATGGCACTGTGCTCTGCCATTACTGCCCATGCCGCTGCAGAGGGAATCTTTGGGAGCTGTTCCTTTCTTGTGTGATGAACTCCTATCACTGATTTTTGCCCTCCTGGTTTTGGTTTCTCTCTCAGTGCCTACAAGGACTGTATTTTCTCCACTCCAACCATGTGATGCACCGAGATTTGAAGAGCCACAACATCCTACTCAAAACTGATGGCTCTGTCAAGCTAGGTCAGTATATTCTTGGTCAGGTACAGCATTCCAGGGATATGGGGGGTGTGGGGCTGCTTTTGAGTGGCTGGCAGTCCCCCAAAATGGGGTTGGTGGCAGTGCAGGGAGCCCTGCTGTGAGCTGACCACACGGTTGCAACGTGCACAGACCTATTGCAAGGAACAGGAGTCCAGAGTGGCACTGCTCTGTGTGTGTCCCTTCCAGAGGGAGGGAGCTACAAGTCTAAAGCTTCAGGGGAACACAAGGCACTGTTGGAGGCAATGTAAAACGTGGGCATTTGGAAGTAGCCAATGCCATATTTACTTGGCTAAAGTCCTGAGGGAACAGAGCAGGGACAGTTGCAAGAGATTCAACAGCACATTCTCAAACTTCTACTGGGCAATTCTTTGGCTTGCTTTCCTAATTGCACAGCATTCCAACAAAACAGTCTTTTGCTTTCTTCCCAGCCGATTTTGGCCTCTCTGCTCAACTGACCCCTGAGCAGAGTAGACGGAACTCGGTGATCGGGAGTTACTGGTGGAGAGCCCCTGAAGTGGTGAACAGTCAACCATATGGCCCCAAAGTGGACATATGGTCCTTTGGAATTGTGGCCATCGAAATGGGTGAAGGAGAACCTCCTTATTACAATGAAAATCCTGCCTCGGTAAGGTGCAAATACTCTCTGATCCCTCCGTCTTTCTTCCCTGTCCCACGTTCTGTGTGCCATTGCACAAAATCCCATTGCCATCTGCTGGAACTACTTCCCCCACGGTCCCTTTCTGAAAATGTCCCTGCAGCACATCAGCATCTGCTGGACTTTGCTTGCATCCTTGGGGGAACTCAAGCCTTACCCCACTCAAACAATCTCCCTTTCTCAGGCAACATTGGCTTTAGCTTAGAAGTCCTTCCAGCTCTTGTGGCTGTGTAGATGGCCCTACAACAGGAAACAAGCATCTGGAACTGGTATTATCTTTCCTGAAATGAAGGAAAGAAACCAAACCCGCCAAAGTTTTTAAAACAGTATGTTTGGAGAGAAGAAATTGCACCCCCATTCTTCTCACAGGGAAACTTGCCTGAAACCTGGACAAGAGGTTGTGAAGACCACAGAGACTCTCGTGCTTCTTGTGCAGTGGCGCTGAAACACTTAGTGACCATCTTTCTTTCCTAACCCAAACCAACTTCTCCATGTCACCCAACTGAAGCCTGGTGATGCGGAGAGCCTGCCCAAGCCACCCCTTTGCTTCCTTGCCCTGCCTAGGATGGGCATACCATTAATGCATTGACTTGAGGATCCAAATGAGCAGAGGGCTACCATAGAGATGACATTTCTTCCTCTTCTGATTTGAGCACCAGCATTTCCCTCTTGCTGTGTAAGGGAAGCTGAAATTTGCAGTCCGCTGAGAGACAGAGATGCAGGTGTTTCCTGTGTGGCCAAGAGGCATTTTCATCCCAAGACATTTGTGCATGCTTCTTCATGTGTCTGTGTTGATGATGAGATTCCAAATGTTTGTTTCCTTACCTGAGAAATACCTGAGGGATTTCCTTTCTTTACTTTCAACTACCATTGTTTTCAAGAACCAAGCAAAAAGCTTGCTGACTTTGGTTGGATGGCAGTTGTGCTAAGGGACCAACAAGCACTGCAGAGATGCTTTTCATGTAATAATGCTAGGAAATAGTAGAGTGACTTAATAGAGCAAAGTCCTCCTTCCAAAGAGCCTGTCAAGCTGGTCAGGTGAATTCTCAGAGAAGGAAATGTGCTTTTGCTGATGTAGTTTCCACTAACAAGGTCAGTCAACGAAATCAGCTGCCAAGGCAAGATCTGCTGCATGTTGGAAAAGCTGTGGTGCATCAGGCTTTGGAGTTTTGTTGGTCCATCTCTGGCCTCTGTCATCTCTGCCTCTGTGCTACAGCAGAAAGGGCCACTGCAGAGTGCAGCTTAAACAGTGGGATGTGGGAGAGCAGTTTGAGACGTGACAGAAGCAGCTGAGAGACTGGTGTTTCCTTTCTCTCCAGGCTCAGTTCCTGATAGCCACAGAAGGGACCCCAGAGCTGCGGCCAGCCCAAGCTCTCTCCCCTTTGCTGCGTGACTTCCTGAGCCGCTGCCTGCAGACAGAGAGGCGCGGCGCTGGTCTGCCAAGGAGCTGCTGCGGGTAAATGCCTGGGGCTAAGGGGAAACAGTGTCCCAGGGATGGGCTCCTCCTGCACTGCAGTGCAGGCATCAGATGAGCCCCCCTCCTGCTCACCTCCACTCTTGGTGCTGCTCAAATGAAAACAGTCAGGAATCCTAGACTGGGCTGGGCTGGCAGGGATCTCTAACTGTAGTGATTGAATTAAGTTGAACAGGACAGTTGTGGGTTGTTGTTCAGTGGGGCTGTTCAGGCTGGGTTTGTGTTCAGAGTTTTGGGTTCTGTGAAGTGTGGGTCTGGTGCTTGTGATGAGCGATCACGAGGGGGGCTGAGAGGGGACAGCAAGAGGGAACTTTGCCCGGAGGAATGACATCACGGATGACTGGATTGGCGCACTGTGGCAGCCAATCACTCAACGGAGTTTGCAAAATTATTGGACATCAGTTTGGGCCAATCAGGACTCCTGGATGGGAGCCAATGAGAAGAGAGGATGATTTTGGATCCTCCTGGAGGCTATAAAAGGACTCCCCCAGGGAGGAGTGGGGTCGTTCAATGGTACTTTGACTAAAGCAGCACCAAGCACGCGTGCTGTCTTTTTTTAATATAAGTCTGTTTTGGTCGCAGAAAAATCCCTGTTTCCAGTTGTGTTTTCTTCAGTAAAAAAACGTTAACCTAATCACGGCGACTGGCTCCTTTGTTACATAAAGGTCATCTGGGCCAAGTGGCCTGCAATGAGCCAGGACATCTTTAAAGAGATCAGGATGCTCACACCTGAAATATTCCAGGCCTGGAGCACTTACCAGCTCTTGTAGCAAGCTGTGCCACTGTTACTCCACTGTTCTCCTTAGACCTACTTGATTCAATCTCCTTTTAATTTAAGAATATTCCCCTGCCCTTGAGGCTCTTTCCTTGGAAAGTAATGGTTCCTTGTTTTTTTTCCTTTGTGTAGCATCCATTTGTAACATCAGACAAGCCTGCATCCAGCCTTGTGCCACTCATCGTTACAGTGAAGAAGTGGAAGGAAAAGACAAAATGGGACAATCACTTTGAAACTCTTTTCTCCATGACCAGCTTAGAAGAGGATTGTAGAGTAGGGTTGTAGTTAGGATTGTAGAGTAGAATTGTAGCATAGAATTGTAGCATAATATTGTACAGAAATAGTCTCTGAAACCTTAAGTCATTTTGAAGATTCCCCTCCCTCTGAGCCTGAGAGAAAGCTCAACATTTGCTTCTGAACTGTCAGGTTTTTCTTAGAGATGGAAAGTGACCTTGCTGGCTTCTTTGGTATGGTTTGAAAGTAGGGAAGGCTGCCACAGCATGGACAACAACCCTTCCTCTTCCCATACCTGCTCTTCCCAGCTCCACATTCCCATTCCCAGCCCTTCTCTGGGTGGCAAGCCTGGAGTGCTGCAGCAGCTTGGTCACTGCCCTGGTGTGTGTCTGTGCTGTGACCACAGGCAGGGGCAGGCCATGGGCACTGCTGGGACACAGCTGGGCTCCAGCCACAGCAGCTCCATCAGCAAAGGGCATCTCCTGAGGGCAGGGCAGGGAGGCTTTGCTCTCCTCCAGAGCTGCTCTCAGGAATGTGCTCCAGGAATGCCCTGGAAGAGCAAAGCCCAGTGCCTGGGGCATAGGGGCAGTGTGTGGAGGGGGCACACAGCAGTGTCCTGCCACAGCCAGAGCTCCTGGCATGGACCTGAGGGACAGCAGAGCAGGGCCTGGGCTGTGTCTTTGTGCCAAGGACAGAAAGGTTAGAGCCATCCTAGGGGGTCTTGAGCACCTGGGAAAGGCAGAGCTGGAACCAGTCTGCACACAGGGCAGAGAGGGGCACTGGGAGAGTCCCAGACTGGTTGGGCTCAGCAGAGACGGAGATGTGGCAGCCATTCCAGGCACTAAAGGATAAGGCAGGGACTGCAGAAACCCCGGTGGGAGGAAGAAGAAGGGGATGTTGTGTGCCCAGACTTTAGCAGGGCCTGTGACATGGTCTGCTGTGGTCTCCTCAGAACCAGATTGGAGAGAGCTGGGCTGCGGGGTGGAACGTGGGGTGGGTGGGAACTTGGCTGAACAGTGAGGGTCAAATGTCACCCATGGTACAGAGTCCTCTTGGCAGCCATGGCCTGGTGACATCCCTCAGTGACCACCTCTTGACTACTGTGGAACATTCATATATTCCCTCTGTACTGTTGTCCCAAACTAGGCAGGAACACAGTACTACATAGTATAAGGCCTACAGAGAAGGTATTGCTTATTCAATGCCAGGAGTAAGGGGGAAAGCTCCACCACAAACTCACTCATCCATTCTTCGCACACTGCTAGCTTTTATAACTTTTTTTCTTAATATTCACATTATACTTTCCTAACCTGCATATTGTTACATATTTTCTAATTACATGATTACAAAAGCCCTTGCAGCACACGTGCAGTTTTTGCACGAGCTGGTCATCAGCCTCCTGGTGGTCATTTTGGATGAAGGCTCAGAAGTCTTCCTTGGGCTTGAACTTTTCATCTCTGTTTCTGCACACACTCTATAAGATTAGCTGCTCAAATAGCCAGTGGTGAGCTTCTGCAGTTAGCTTGTTCTGTTAAATTTCCTGATTTCTATAAAGTGCTTTGTTCACATACCCTGTTACAAAGGAACTACTTCTTTCTGCACAGCTACAGATTTTTGCAGAGCTCAAGCGTTATGCCTTGGTTGCCTTGGCATGAAAAGGAAGGAAGGAGGAAGGGGCTGTTACTGACAGATAAGGCTTTATAAAGGGAAAGCCTTGTAAAATCATGGCTCGAGCCTGTTACATAGGCTAAGTAAAAGGGAACTGCTGGAGAGTGACTCATCTAAAATGAGTAGAGAGACCTGAGAGATATGAGAGACATGAGAGACCTTCTGCCTGACTGCTGCATGTCCACATTGTGGTGTACAGTAGTTGTTTAATTTGGGCTTATTGTGCCTTAAAACTATGTAAAGTAATTACCAGCTAACCACTTTAAAAAGCCAGTTTTTTAGCAATAAAGAGCACTCCTGTGCACCTGCCTGAGGTCTCTGCATCGCTCATTACTGCAACTGGGGGCAAACCGGGGAGGGTGATGGGGCAGTATGATCTGGCTGCTGAGGCATCAGTGAGGTATTGGAATCTTATGGAACCAAGGCTCTGATGGGACACAATGGGGCCTAATGGAACACAGGATTCCATTGGGGCTCTATGAAATCTCACAGAACCAAGGCTCCAGTGGGACACAGAAGAGCCTCATGGAATAAAAGAACCAGTCAGGTTCTGGAACCCGATGGAACCAGGTCTTTATTGTGACACTGTGTTGTGTCATAGAACCCAAGAGACCACAGTCACAGTATGGAACCTCATGGAACCAAGGATCTGGTGTGACAGAGCAAGGCCTAATGCAGCTCAAGAGAGAGACGATGGTGAGGTTATGGAACCTCATGGAACCAAGGGGCTGGTGTGACACTGTGGGTCCTCATGGAACCCCATAGTCCATTGTGAGGTTATGGAGTTTCAGGGAACCAAGGCTCTAAAGTAACACAGCAGGGCCTCATGGAATGCAAGAGACCATTCTAAAGCTGTGGAATTCCATGGAACCAAGGCTTCCATGTGGCCCAGCGGGGCCTAATGAAGCTCAGGAGACCTCAGTGAGGAGGTTATGGAAGCTCATGAAACCAAGGCTCTAAAGGTACAGGGCAGGGCCTAATTGAACAAAGGAGACCATTGTGACTCTGTGGAGTCCGTGTGGAAACAAGGCTGCAGTGTGACAAATTGGGGCCTCATGGAGCTCAGGAGCTCATTGTGAGCTTATTAAAGCCAATGGATCTGGGACTCTGATGTCACATAGTGGAGCCTCATGGAACTCAAGAGACCCTCATGGAACAAAGGTGCAGTGAGTCACAGAGGGACCTCATGGAAGCCAGGAGAGCATTGTGAGGTTATGGAACAATATGGCACCAAGGTTCCAGTGTGACTTGACAGAAGCTCATGGAATCAAGGAACCATGTGACCCTCCAGAACCAGCATCTGAAGGTGGATTTTCTGCTCCCTCCTGGGATGCTGGTGGACAGTAAAGCCTAAGGAAACCTCTCAAGTGTCTGGCTGTGTCACCAGTGTGGGGCATTTGGGGGGACCCACTGTCAACCCTGGCTCTGCTCCTCCTCCTGGCTGGGTGTGGAGCTGCTGGGACACTGTGAAGAGGAGTCCTGATGTTCCTCCCCCTTGTCCCCCCAGCCATGCACAACTTTTGAGGCACTTTGAAGCCATCCTGAAGGTGAAGTTAGGCTGGGCTTGGGGAGGTGTTGGGACAATTTGGGCACCTTTTGGGGATGTTCCATTGTCTTCTTCCCTGTCCATTATCTGGCCCCTGATCGGACCACCCCCGTTGCCCACCCTCACCAGTCCCTCCTGTGCCCCCCACAAAGGAGAAGGGGCCTGACGAGGGGCCAGGGACAAAGGAGGGATTGCCATGCTAGAGCACCAATGGCAGCATTGTCACCTGCAGATCTGAGTACTCACGGGGGTGTTCCACATCCAGAGCATGGCAGGGACAGGCACAGGCGTGGGGACAGAAGGGCTGATGACACTGTCTTCACCCTGTCCCTGTGGCCCCTCCCCCAGCCGCTGAGGGGGCAGGAGCTCCCACCCCCCTGTGACAGAGGGTCACACGTGTGGCTGCTGTTAGGAGCACGAAAGGACCAGGCAGGCCAGCAGGAGGTCAAGCAGGAAAGCTTCTACTTTATTTTTCTGACTCCATATTAGATACAATTTTACAGACAGGCCAAGATTGGCTATACAGGTAGCCACGTCTTTGACCTCATTGGTGAACATCACCATCAATCATCTTTCTCCTCCTAGAGAGGAAGAATGTAAACAATTCTAATAATAAACATAGTTTACTTGAAGATGCGTGAGAACAAAACACAAACAGTGAAAAGCAGGCAAACTTGAGGCCACATCTCACCCTTTTACCATTAAAAAAGAAAAAAGGAAAAAAGAAAATGAACAATGTTCAATTTCTTGACGTGGAAGGACCATCGGAGTGATCATCGACATCAGAGTCGTCACTCAGTGGTTCCTCCACTTGTTGATCTTGGTCTTGGTCACGGTCTCCTGGCTGTCTGTTGGCTGAAGTCTGTCTTTGTGGTCTCAGGTCAGGACGAACACAATTTGCAGGTACCCAGTGTACGCCAGTATCTGTGGAAATGCATGCATATCCGCATTAAGGTCATAGAGACCTTCCCATTGCTTGGTGACTAGATTTCGCAGCTGGACCTTCGCTCGAGGTCGATGCATGTCGTCTGAAGCCTTAAATGAAAGGTGGTGGTTCAAGATAACAGGGTTATTTGAGTTCTGCGGCACTGTAAGGTGATTAATTGTACACAAAGCCTTTTGCAACCGACTGTGTGGGGTTTCACCCTGCATTCCCCATTTTTGTTTTGGAGAACACGCTTGAGTGTACTATGAGCACGTTCTACAATTGCCTGGCCTGTGGGAGAATGAGGGATCCCAAATTTAGGAGAAACACCCCATAACTGAAGGAAGTGCCGCACCTTCTGCGAGGTGTAAGCAGGACCATTGTTGGTCTTGATAGCAGAGGGTATGCCTAAAACGGCAAAGGCCTGCCTCCAGCGAGCAGTGACATCGCGGGTCTTTTCTCCCATGTGAGCTGAAGCCCACATAGCAGAGGAGAACGTGTCCACCGTAACATGCACATACTTGAGCCGGCCAAACTCGGCAAACTGAGTAACAGCCTTCTGCCAAAGTTCCAAGGCCTTGAGACCCCTGGGGTTTACCCCTGCCAGCAAAGGTGCAGCGACCGCGTGACAATCATCACAGGACTCAACAATGTCACAGGCCTCAGTCGACGTCGACTGAAACTGCTTCTGCAGTGTATGTGTGTTCTGGTGGAAAAACCCATGTGATGCCTTGGCCTGCGCGAGTGTATCAGGCTGAGGGGCCACCCACGCTGGGTTAGCCAGCTTGTCAGCCCTCGCATTACCTTCTGCTACAAATCCAGGCATGTTAGTGTGGCTTTGAACATGCAGAACATAATAAAGATGAACCCTGTCCTGAATAGCACACCACAGGGCCTTCAGTAGATGAAACAAGGCAGCATTGCTGACTTCTTTCAACACCGAATGACCCAACCGCTGAGCAATGTCGGCCACATAAGCGGAATCAGTGATCAAGTTGAAGGGTTGCTGAGAAAACATCTGAAAAGCGATGACGGCAGCCCTCAGTTCAACCAATTGGGCTGACCCATCCTCATGGCCTTTCAGGACCTTCCACTCAGATCCATCCTTCCAAAGTAACAATGGCCTTCCCTGTTTTTTCCCGACCCATCAGTGAAGATGGTGGGTCCTTGCAGTGGTTCCTGGCTGTTTCTGGGCTGCAAAGAAATTTGCGTGGATCTCGCCACTTGCAGTAGCTTGTGGCCGGGCAGATGATAAGTGATCTGCCCTGTGAAATTCTCCAGAGCACCTTGCAGCAACACACTGTTTGCAAGGCTCCAGTCAAAATCTTCCCGTGGCACCCGGAGCACAATTTGTGCAGGATCCATACCCATCAATTGCAAACACTCTTGCCAGCTGTTCTGGGTTCACGCTGTCTCCTATCCCATATCTTGGACTGCATTGTTATGTCTAACAGCTGCCCCTCGTCCCTCTTTGGCGGGGCCTGCCACTTTTGTTGCTCGCTCTGGCTCGGCTGCTTCACTCGCTGCTGACTGCTGCTGCTTGGCTGCTGCTTCCCTCTCTCTCTCGACCTGACTGTCGATGCTTCTGGTTTTTTTGGTTTTTTTCCTTCCTTTTCCATTTTTCCCCTGGGGAGAGTTTTTTCAGCCTCTGTTTTCTCTCTTCTCCTTTGAATTGTTTACATCTCTATTAGAAAATGTTCAGTTTCCCCTGAGTGTTAAAGAGACCATCTTTATGGCATTTAATTTAGTAAGTTTTCTCTATACTGTCTGCAGTTTATATAAAATGAAAGCTGAGATTTCCAAAGGGGCTAATGAGACTTCTGATTTAGGGGTAAAGCCAACTAAGAGAAATCTTGAGTGGAGTGGGAAATGGGAAGATATGGGCCAAATTTTAAAGGAATTTTCTGATCCTATAGTCTGGGACTTCCCATCTGAACAAATTCAGAACCCAGCTGAGTTGGCAAAGTACTTGAAAGAGAAGTGCCGTGGTAATACTAAGGAGAAAAGGATTATTGCAGTGAGCTGGGCCCTGGCATATGTTTATCGTACTCTGCTAGATACTGAAGGGCAGCAGATAGAAGAAAGGGAACAGGGAGATAAACTAGTTACCATCCCAGTCATTCAGGCTGCAGCTAATATCCCGGGCTCCAGGCCACAGCTAAACCAGACAGGGAGTCTAAGACACTGGCAGTCGCCAGGGCAAAGAGAGCACAAAAGACTGATTGACCAGTGGAGGATGATGCAGGTGAAGGACCCTCAAGGCCTTCCAAGGACACCCAATCAGAAGCTGGACAAATCGACCTAAAATCAGAAGCCGAACCAACTGACACCCAATGGGAAGCCGGACCAACTGGCCTAAGATCAAATGCCCAACCAGCTGGCACAAGATCAGGAGCCACTATTGATTCCTTTTCCCTGAAGGACCTTCGAGGCTTAAGAAAGGATTACACTCAATGTTCAAATGAGTCTATAATTAGTTGGTTAGTCCGTCTCAGGGATGCTGCAGGTGAGGCTACAATTCTGGATGGCACTGAAGCAAGGCATTTGGGCTCCCTGTCACATGATCCAGTTATTGACCAAAGAATGATGAGGAGATTACCCCTTGCAGTCTCTGGGAACGAGTCCTGGGAAGTATGGCACAAAGATATCTGTGTGCAGACGACCTCTACATGCAGCAGACCCATGGAAGACCATAGAACAAGGGATTTAATGGTTGAGAGAAATGGTAGTGGCGGAGATCATCTTCTCAGATGACCTAAACATTAAGAACCCAGACTTGGCACCATGTACACCTGTGATGTGGCAAAAACTTGTACGACTTGGGCCATCTGAATACGCTTCTGCTCTAGCAATAATGAAGCGGGAGGAGACATGTGAGACTGTGCTCGATATGGTGAAAAAGCTTCGAGCATATGCTGATGCTGTACATGGCCCAACTCATGCCAGAATTGCAGCTGTGGAAACACGACTGCAGAAATTTGAAGATAAATTAGAGGAGAATCATAAGAAACTCAGGGAAGAGATTAAGGAGGACTTCTTCCAAATCTCGGCTGTGCAAATTAGAGGCCCCGGTATCCAATTCAGGGGCACCTTTGATGGGGAGAGAAGGCACACCCCACGAGCTGAGTTGTGGTTCTTCCTGCGTGAACCTAGAGAAGACATGAGGGGATGAGATGGAAAACCCACTGCTGCTCTGGCACAACGGGTACGTAATTTCAAGGAAGGTAGGATGCAAAGAGGGAGTCTCACTAAACAGAGAGTAGCTCCAGTTGTTTGCAGCCAGGATGTTAAGTATGGTGACAATGATGACATGTCCGATCCCCTTGAAGGAACCTCTAAGACACATACCCAAGGAAAGAAGGATAATCATGCTTAGAGGGGCCCTGCCTCTAGCCAGGTAGAGGTTAGGGAAAATCGTGGTTTTTGGATGGTGTGGGTTCGTTGGCCTGGCACATTAGAACCACAACAATATGAGGCCTTGGTTGACACTGGTGCACAATGCACATTGCTCCCATCAAGACATGTGGGAGAAGAATCTGTTTCTATTGCTGGTGTGACAGGGGGATCACAGGATTTTACTTTGGTGGAAGCTGATGTTAGTCTGACTGGAAATGAGTGGCAGAGGCACCCTATTGTGACTGGCCCAGAGGCACCACGCATTTTGGGCATAGACTTCCTCCAAAATGGGTATTTCAAAGGCCCAAAGGGATTCAGATGGGCATTTGGGATAGCAGCTGTAGAGACAGAGGGTGTTAAGCAATTGAACACCTTGCCTGGACTATCAGATAACCCATCTGCTGTAGGACTTCTGAAGGTGGAAGAGCAACAAGTGCCAATTGCCACTTCCACAGTGCATCGCTGACAGTACAGAACAACTCGAGATGCAGTGATTCCCATCCACAAGATGATCCGTGAGCTGGAGAGCCAAGGGGTGGTCTGCAAAACCCACTCACCCTTCAACAGCCCATCTGGCCTGTGCGCAAGTCTGACAGAGAATGGAGACTGACTGTGGACTACCGTGCCTTGAATGAAGTGACTCCACCGCTGAGCGCTGCTGTGCCGGACATGCTGGAACTACAGTACGAGCTGGAGTCCAAGGCAGCAAGGTGGTATGCCACTATTGATATTGCTAATGCATTTTTCTCCATTCCTCTGGCTGCAGAATGCAGGCCTCAGTTTGCTTTCAGCTGGAGGGGTGTGCAGTACACTTGGAACCGACTGCCCCAGGGACGGAAGCACAGTCCCACCATCTGCCATGGACTGATCCAGTCTGCACTGGAAAAGGGTGAGGCTCCAGAGCATCTGCAGTACATTGATGACATCATCATATGGGGAACACCCCAGAGGAGGTCTTCAAGAAAGGAGAGAAGATTATCCAAATTCTGCTGGAAGCTGGTTTTGCCATTAAAAGAAGCAAGGGTAAGGGACTGGCTCGAGAAATCCAGTTCCTGGGAGTCAAATGGCAAGACAGTCATCGACAAATCCCCACAGAGATAATCAACAAGATCACTGCCATGTCCCCACCTACCAACAAAAAGGAAACACAAGCTTTCTTAGGCGCCATAGGCTTTTGGAGGATGCACATTCCTGAGTACAGTCAGATCGTGAGCCCTCTCTACTTGGTGATCCGCAAGAAGAATGATTTCCACTAGGGCCCTGAACAGCAACAAGCCTTTGTTCAGATCAAGGAAGAGATTGCTCATGCAGTAGCCCTGGGCCCAGTCAGGATGGGACTGGATGTGAGGAATGTGCTTTGCTCTGCAGTGGGGAACAATGGTTTGTCTTGGAGCCTTTGGCAGAAAGTGCCTGGGGAGACTCGAGACTGACCACTGGGATTCTGGAGCCAAAGTTACAGAGGCTCCAAAGCCAACTACACTCCCACAGAGAAGGAGATCTTGGCTGCCTATGAAGGAGTTCAAGCCACCTCAGAAGTGATTTTCACTGAAACACTGCTGCTTTTGGCACCCCAACTACCAGTGCTGGGGTGAATGTTCGAGGGAAAGGTTCCTTCCACACATCATGCCACAGATACCACATGGAGCAAATGGATTGCCCTCATTACACAGGCGCGCCCGCATTGGAAACCCTGGAATTCTGGAAGTTAAAACCAACTGGCCGGAAGGTGAGGACTTTTGGATTATCATCGGAAGAAGAAGAAAAAGCAAGTAACACGTGCTGAGGAAGCCCCACCATATAATGAGCTACCAGAGACTGAAAGACGATACACTCTATTCACTGACGGCTCCTGCCGAATTGTCGGTGCGAACCAGAAATGAAAAGCTGCAGTATGGAGCCCTACACGACAGATTGCACAAGCTACCGAGGGACAAGGTGGATCGAGTCAAGTTGCAGAGCTTAAAGCTGTCCAGCTGGCTTTGGAAATTGCTGAACAAGAGAAGTGGCCAAGGCTCTATCGCTACACTGACTCATGGATGGTAGCTAATGCTCTGTGGGGATGGTTGAATCGCTGGGAAAAGGCCAACTGGCAGCACAGAGGAAAACCCATCTGGGCCGCTGACATTTGGCAGGACGACGCTGCCCGAGTAGAGAGGCTGACCGTGAAGGTTCGACACGTGGATGCGCACATACCCAAGAGCCGGGCTAATGAGGAGCATCACAACAACGAGCAGGTAGACAAAGCTGCCAAGGTGAAAGTATCACAAGTGGATCTAGACTGCAGCACAAGGGAGAATTGTTCCTAGCTCGTTGGGCTCATGATGCCTCTGGTCATCAGGGAAGAGATGCAACATATCGATAGGCCCGTGACCGAGGGGTGGACCTTACTATGGACAGCATCTCACAGGTCATCCACAACTGTGAGACCTGCGCTGCAATCAAACAGGCCAAGCAAATGAAGCCTCTGTGGTATGGTGGACGATGGCTGAAGTACATGGTACGTGAAAGCCTGGCAAATTGACTATATCACCCTTCCCCAAACACGCCAAGGAAAGCAGTACGTGCTGACCATGGTGGAAGTCACCACTGGATGGCTGGAAAACCCACCCTGTGCCTCATGCCACTGCCCGGAACACCATCCTAGGCCTTGAAAAAACAAATCCTGTAAAGACATGGCACCCCTGAGAGAATTGAGTTGGACAATAAGACCCATTTCAAGAACAACCTTATAAACACCTGGGCTAAAGAACATGGTATTGAATGGATATACCACATTCCTTATCATGCACCAGCTGCCGGGAAAGTTGAACGGTGCAACGGACTATTAAAGACTGCCCTGAAGGCACTTGGTGGAAGAACCTTCAAGAATTAGGAACTAAACTTGGCCAAAGCCACATGGATAGTTAACACCCGAGAGTCTATCAATCGAGGTGGTCCTGCCCAGTCTGAACCCTTACACACAGTGGATGGAGACAAAGTACCTGTGGTACACATGAAGAGGATTTTAAGAAAGAGTGTTTAGATTAATCCCACTTCAGGCAAAGGCAGACCCGTCCATGAGATTGTCTTTGCTCAAAGAACCTGGCTACACTTGGTGAGTAATGCAGAAAGATAGAGAAACCCGTTGTGTACCACAGGGAGACTTA
>NW_027077115.1:0-26925 GCF_009819655.1 Sylvia atricapilla | reverse complement strand
CCAAAGTGGCCCGGGTTGGAAGGAATCCCTCGCCCCAAGTGTCTAAGACAGCCCTGGGACAGGATCTTTTCGAACGGCTCCAACCATGGGCAAACACTGCCCTGCTCTGCGGGCTCAGGGCAGCAGAAGGAGCCCCCAGGGCTGCCAAAACAGCCGCAGCAGGAAGGGCACGGGGCCTTGCACAGAAGCTGGCACGGCCTCCTTGGGACATGTCCCACCTGGTGGCCACCCTAAACCTGTGGGTGTGACACAGACAAGGAACATGTTGGCCAGGGCACGAGTGCTGCTCTGACCCCTGGGGCCGGGGGAGCACTGGAATCTGCAGGTGTGGCAGAGTCTGCGCCCAAGCTGACCTGCCACCCTCCTTGAGCCTGGGCAGCGCTGGTGTCATCTGCTGCCCCTGAGACCTGTGCCCTGGGGGGCTTCTCTGCCACAGGGCAGCCAAAGACAACGTGCATTTGGGGGCAGTGCACCTTCCTACATGGGATGTTGGCAGGAGCACCTGGATCAACTGCTGGCAACACTTGGTCTCTTGTCCGAAGCTTTTACTCCATGCTGACATTATTTTCTCATTGGAGTGATTTCCTGCAGCACAAGATTACCTTCCCGCAAAGGCATAGAAATGTTATAAATGATGAGAAGCCAATTCAAAAGAACAGAATTTTTTTTAGCAAATTTCAAAAGAACCCAATTAAAAGGCACAGTAATATTGGACAACATCAATCGAATGCTGGGTGGGCAGAGTGACAGTAACAACGGTACCATCCAACCTCAGCCACACACCCTATGTCCATGTGTAAGGTCTTTTGATACGGTTTATTTGTCCTGAGGCTAAGTCCATGTACCTCTTTATTTCCAAGCGAGGTCTTGAAACTGGTTCCCGTAAGTATGAAAAGACCTTGATAATCTTCCTGGATCTCGTCTATGGGGTGCTAATTTGATGTCCAGTCAATTATTGGGACACACATATAACAGAATTATTTCGTGTTTTATAGAAATATATGATATAAAATCATTTCGAATGTAATAAATAAATATTTTTGGCAAAATGCAGCCTCTGCTGGTAACAGTGGAAGCAATTCATTTGCAATAGAAAGAAGTGTGTCTCCACCAGGAGATGGGTCTCTTCCAAAGATGGAATTGCCAACGATCCTGCGATCTGATGGAAATCTTATCTACATCGGCTTGGGTGTGCATCCCAATGCAGAGTTCCCATAAATGTAATCAGGTGTCCATCCCTGCTTGGAAAAGTATTCATCGGACCGGCAGATGGGATGAAAAGACATATGAATATGCAACAGTGACCAGATGGACAAAAGGATGAGGCAACCTTCTTTCTAGTCGAAAAACTGTATCAAAACCAGCCCTGCAAAGATGGCTTTTGTGAACTGGGGGGATTGTTGGGCCAGATGGGACAGGAAGGGCTTATGGATATGACTGTCTGGTAAGAAATACTGGAGATATAAAATCTCTGAGTGAAATAGAAATGAAGGCCAGCTTTGAGATGTAGGCATAGCAGACAGGAAGATGGTGATTAACTGGAGATAAGTTGAAGGATAGAAAACAAAAGGACCCAAGAATGCAGTCCTTCTCCACTCTGCCAAGGCATCAAGGAAAAGGTAGATAAGAAGAGTAGTATTTGGAGTTTAGAATATAGGATGATATGGTAATTTAGTAGTTCTCATAGGTTGCAGGCAAAGTTTGTAGGTTTTGTATCTTGCACCAGTTGGTCACTGTAAATTAGAATATTCAACACAAAAGGAGATATAATGTGTTGTAACAAGGCCCTCGCTCTCTTGCGTCTTTGCCCCTTCTCTTGCCCGCTCTCTCCCTCTGCTTCTTCTACCTTGCTCTCTCTTAGCACTCTGACCCCGGCACTCTTCTTACCTCTCTAATCCCTCTCAGCTTTTTTACCTCCCTTACCTCATATCCTCTCTGTCTCCCTTCAGCCGAGGCTGGTGGCTGAAAGCAGGCCCTGTTTACCCACGACCTTTGCAATAAAACCACATGTTTCTAGATTATCTCAGGTCTGCAGAGTTCCTTCTCCCTGCTGTCCACGGATGCCCCTACAGGGGATACGGTGCAATAGAGGCCAAATCTGAGCTTCACCCAGTATCGATCCTGGGCTCGGTGCTGAACTTTGTTTGTGGCTTTTTTGGATTATATTGGGCAATATTTCTATGGTAAATGTAATGGATAAATTTGTGTATCAAAGATTTAGTCTATTAAAAAGCTACTCCAGGGCATCTCCGAGATTCCAAGACCTGTGGTGCAAGCTGCGAAACCATAACATTTGCAACGGAAATGACATAGCCGGACTGGAGATGGCCCATTCATCAAGGATGGGCCACCACTTCACAGCTGCTCGACATCTGATATCAATCTTGATAGGGGATCCGGACGATGATCAAATCAGCACCCCAAAGACGAGATACAGGAAGACTATCAAGGTCTTTTCATACTTGAAAAGGACATACTTGAAAGGGAACCCCTTTCAAGACCTCGCTTGGAAATAAAAAGATACATGAATATTTGGACTGTCAATGGACTTAGCCTCAGGACAAATAAACCATATAAAAAACCCTACACCAGTACCTAGCGTGTGTGGTCGAGGTTGGATGGTACCGTTGTTACTGTCACTCTGCCCACCCAGCATTCAATCGATGTTGCCCGAATTTATTGTGGCTTTTTAATTGGATTTTTTTTTGAAATTTGCTAAATAAATTCTGTTCTTTTGAATTGGCTTTTAATAATTTATAACATTTCTCAATGAAATTGTTTATTGATGAAATTGGCTGATCACTTATTACATTGAGGATGTTTCCTCCAGGTGTAGGACTGCTTATTTGGTCTGTATCTTGACTTTTGTCTTGTTCTGGAGATGCTGACAGGATTTACTGTTCCTGAATTATGTATTTTATACTAAGCACTACGCCCAGCCCTCTCACTCACATGGGAAGTGCTGAAAAACATTGCTTATGTGTCCATTCCAGTTTGTCAATTAAAGAGGCTTGTCTGAAAAAAGGCACATCTGTTTTACACAGTTGCTCTCATACCACTAGAGGAAGAGAGTATAGCTGTGATATACTCTACTTTCAAAAATAGCGGGGATCTCTTTAATTTAGCATCTGAATACTACTTATTCAAAGGTCTCGGAAAGTTTTCCACAGCTCTTTTAACTCCTACAGGCTTACAAAATTGCTTCATTATATTTTTCATTATAGCACAAGCAGGCAACCAATTCTGAATTACATGCTGTGGATAATATTATCTAAAATCCCCAGAAATTCTTCAGAATATGACACCAATTTTACGTGAATCTGGAGGTCACGGTGTTCTTACAGTTATGGAATATAGCCCATATTGCACTAAGGGATCTCCCTCTGTTTGGGTTTGTAGCTATTTGCTTTAGGCTTCCTTGTTATTGGAGCGTGGTGTCTCTACACAAGAGAAAGGCAAAAGTGAAAATTTGGCAGAGCTGATTGAAGTCTACGGTGCTTTTGCTACTCTTGATGTCCAGTGAAAAGATACTAAATACCTTGAGAACAGTGGTGGAAAAATTTTTCCAGACCTTGCCCAGTTTCTGAATCACTTATGTTCTAAAATGTGACTTGTACATTTTAGAGCATGCAGATCACTGATTGTCTGTGAAAAAGTATGGCTTATTCCCCACGGCACTTCCTTCTAGAAATAAAGCTTTTTTAATTTTTTTTACATTTTTTTCATTTATTTTACCTCACATGTTCAGTAAAACCTTTAGAGATTTCTTAACTCAAGACTCAGATGTCCCTCAAGAGCTAATTCATCTGTTACAGGAAAGGCCAAGGTATTGAAACTTCAGCACATGTATTTTGTCCATTCTTGTAATGCACTGAAGTTAAATAGCAAAATCAAAATGGACTTCAATCAGAACAAAAATTAGATTAGAACACTGCCAGCATTTACTGGCAATAAAAATATTAGAAAGCAATTTTTTTTCATGCAGTCCAGTCATGCAATAAACATGGAACCATAGAAGAACTCAGGTTGGAAGGAGCCTCCAAAATTCATCTGGTCCAATTTTTGGTAGGAAAGGGAGCCTTGATGACATTATCTAGCACTGTGTCCAGTTGTACCTTGGAAATCCCCAGTGATGGGGGCATCTTCTGCAACCTCGAGGAGGTTTTTCCACTGATTGATTGTTCTGACTGTAAAAAAATGCTTTCTCACATCTCAAGATGAAGACATCTGTATATAATTTAATTTTTTTCTCTATTTTTTTCGAGTATTATATAATAATTCTATATAGTTAGCATAGTACTTTTAAGTTCATCTTACCCTTCCTCTGACATTATGCCAAAAAGCCTGATCTTTCAGAATATACAAAATTCCTGAGGAGAAAAACAGTAACAGAGTACATACAACATTATGCAGAAGTATTACACCATCCAGACCTCACAAAATACTTCATAAAAGTAACTCTTACATGCTGAAGAATACACAGTCACACAGCAAGTAAGTTACAAAAATGAAGGAATAAAATGGTCCTTTTATTTCATACTTCCTGATTGATGGTCCAGAAGATACTTAGTTTCAAAGGAAAATATAAGTAGGGTATCAAAAAACCCCTACCATCATCACGAACAGTAGCTTGGAAAAATCTATAAACTGTAGAATGATGCTGTTACTGTAATGGGAGGAAAAGAAAAGTTGGCATAAATTTGGTCCAAAATTTTCATCTTTCTACCATTTTAGCATCATGGAAAATGCTGCCTTCATAGTAATGTGATTAATTTGCATAAGCATTCTGCTAGTGACAGTTTTTAATGTCAGATGAAGAGATATCAAGTAATGTTCTGGTGCAGTTGCAAAGACAAATACAAGCTGCTTTGCCTACAGCAATGTCCTCTCTAAGAATCAGGGCTTCATCTGCCCTCAAGTAAGTACCATTTTTTGCTATTACAAATGAAAGCCCAAAGGAATTGCATCAGCTTGACAGGGCAGGGTCTCAGCACTTGTCTGGATTATGTTAGCCCAAGCTGATTGTGGTTGATTTTAACAGTGATGGCAACCACACGGTGTTCAGGTTGGGCTTAGGTTCCCTTTAGGTGATTGTGACAACAGGAAGTTATTTTCTGCTGACTGTGTTTTCTATTCTCCTAGAACAAAACTGAAGGTAAAAGAACCAAAAATGGGATGGTACCAGTGGTACCAGATGGTACCTCCCAGGCCGTGAGGACAAACCACAGTGGTTATTACAGGGAGAGAATCTTGTTAAGTCAGTTCAGATATAAAAGGAATAATAGAAATTTGAACAGTTGAGAACAGTGGGGAGCAAGTTCCCATACACACTGCAGTAAGGGAACTCCACATATGTAGTGCTCACCATTTTTTCCTGTAAGCCTTGAGTGAAACAGAACTTCAGCTTGTACAGCACAGTATTTCTTTTTCCCTAGGAAATGCAACTATGAGTGTTCTAGGAAATGCAGCTATGAGTGTTTTAAGGTCCATAGAAATAAATGCCCACATTTTAGGTAGAGAAGTGATATTATGGTTAACACAATGACAAAAAAGAATTATTTCAAATTCTATCAGGCATGTCCTATAGGATCTTGCACAAATCATGCTGTTTATCTGAGTGCTCCAGAGCCATCTCAAGTGGACTTAATAATAACTCCTTATCTGACAGGACTGCATACACAGGGTGTGATGAGGGAATGTAAATGCTTTAAAGTTATTTTCTCATCAAGAGCTTCCAGAACATGGTTTCTTTCAAAACTCACAAAAATGCACTAGAGGCTGAAAAAAATCTTCCTTTGGGCAATATTGTGCAACAGAAACTCCTCTCGCCTCATGCAAATGCCTGAGGCTTTGTATAATGGCATGTGACACATAGTCTTGAGCAGCTGTGCTACTCATAGAAGCACGTTTTCACCAAACCCTGGACCATGACTGACCAACTCAGAATAAAACTACTGTGGCTAAACAAGTGATCCTGTGTCAGGTACTGTCCTGAATTATATATGGGATAATTTGATTTCAGTGGAACATGTGTCGGAGACCTTTTTTCTGTCATGGGAATGGGGAGGTTTTGTGTGGGGCAGGTTAGGTAGGCACTGAAATGAATGAAATGAAAGAAACTCCCATTTTTGACACAGTCTGTCATTTGTTAAGAAAGTTATGCTGTTTAAAATGTTATGCCAGTTGTAACCTGACTGTTAAGAAAGTTATGCTGTTTGTACCAAAATCCATACCCTCAAAACCTTATTCCAAGTCGTATAGCCCCTCTAAAACCCCGGGTTCCCTTCCCCTTCCGTCGGGCTAGGCTGTCACCATTCCCCGCCAGCTCCTCGAACTGCCGGCCCCGCCTAATAGGAAAATCCAAGGACTTCCATGGTGCATCGCTCCAAACCGAAGTGCAGTTGCCGGCAAACGGACTCAAAAGCTGCGACCCAGCACCAAATCCAGATAAAAGGGAAACACTACAACACCGAGAAGACCCTCAGCTACCTAGAGACCGAATTCTGCTTCTGCCGCCTCGCCATGACCACAAAGAGACTGGGAAGAAGTGAGGCCCCTAGACCACCTGAGCCCACTCTAGTTCTTGGGGATTCCCTCGAGGCAGGAACTCCCGACTCTGCAGCGAGAGCAGCAGGTTCGCCGGACACCTGATCCTCAGCGGCGGCCGGAACGAGAACGGCGACGGGAGCGAGAACAATGACAGGAGCGGCGACAGCACAGGCGACCCCTCAAGTTCCCCCTTGAAAGAGCTGACTAATAAAGGCTTTTCAAAGGAGCAGGTCTCCTGGCCCATTTATAACAGGCACTGCATTAACTTGAAGCACTCCTTTAACAGCTTCATTAACTACATATTAGTACTGCCAGTACTATTTCTTCTGCTGTTGATACACAGCGAACCTCTGTCGCACAATTTTTGTGTTAATGTTTTATTCTACATCCTAAAGATGCAAGAAATTCACTGCAAGAAGAGTGAGTCTGCATTCTGCAATGATAAGGGTTAAAAGAACTGCCTGGACACTCTAGGTGCCTGTCAAGACAAGCTGAAAAGAAGCAGAGGTCTGTGAATCAAGGTTATTTGTTTGCATTCTTTCAGTTATCTCTTCCTTGGCAACTGGAGCCATTTTTGAGAAACTGTCATAAACTATGCTGCAGTTTGGCATTAAAAACTGTAAGAAGGGTGAAAGATGCCATTTTCCACTAACATGCACATCATGGGAAATTATTCAAGGGCAAATGAAAAGACACTTCCAGATACAGGCATGTCACCTAAAAAAACCCAGCTGTTTTTCACAAGGAATTCTGTTAAAGTAGTAGTGTACTGGAATGCTGCTCAACTTGCGTCTCTTTAAAAACAAACAAAAAATCAGGCTATTTTTGTTTAAGCAATCCCCATCTTCTAATCTCCTATTCTGCTTGAGCTGCAGTCTAAAACCCTAGTAATCCTAAGATTTCAAATTGATTTAATCAATCTTCAGTCTCTTCTTCAATATAGCAGATCTCTGCCTTTTTTCAGCCATGTCTCATGTTACAGGATGTAGTCTTGGGTTCTAGTTTTGCACAGTAGACAGTGTTGTGCCAGCCAGGTTTTTATTTGCTTCCCCTGTGCTAGTCTCGTGCTCCAAACCTTTCTTAAACCTTATTTACTATTTCTTAATACTCTCTTTTAACTGCTCAAGGCAAATAAAGCAATGTTGACTTTGAAGGGGTCAATAACAAATTACAAATAAATCACAAATATATTTTCTGAGGTTCCTAATATATTTGAGTTGCAATAGTAAGTACATACTGCAGGTAATGAGTGGCTAGGACTTCAAAATGGCATCAAGTATCATAGAATCAGAACAGTTTGGATTGGAAAGGACCTTTAAAAATCATTTATCCCAACCCCCCCTGCAATGAGCAGAGACATCTTCAACTAGGCCAGGTTTCTCAGAGCCCTGTCCAACCTGGTCTTGAATGTTTACAGGGATGGGGCCACCAGCACCTCCCTGCACAACTTGTTCCAGCGTTTTACCTCCCTCATTATAAAAAACTTCTTTCTTATGTCTAAAAGAATGGACTAAAATAATCATATCAGATCCAAAACTAGATAGATCGTTGTATTTAAGAAAATATCTTTTCTAACAAAAACCAAACCATTCAAAATCCATATTGTTTACTGACACTTACGCCATCTCTTCCCAGCATGAGAAAGATTTTGATAAGATTGCAGCTCTACTATTGCATTATTTAGTTTGTTTTGGGGTGTGGTTTTTTGGGGGGGTTATATTTTCTTTTTTTTTTTTTTTTTTCCATTTGGTTTCGGTTTTGGTTTTTTGGGGGTTTTTTGTTTGTTTGTTTGTTTTGTTTTGTTTTTTGGTTTTCTTTTTTTTTGTGTTGGTTTTTTTGTTTGTGGGGGCTTTTTGGTGGTTTGGGGTTTTTTGTTTGTTTGTTTGTTGTTTTTTTGTTTTTGTTTTTGGTTTTTTTGTTGTTTTTTTTAATTAAATGATCCTCTATGTCTGAACAGAAAAAAACTCACTATACTCTGTGTTGTGATGACTGTGGGACTGTTTCATGTCTTTCTGAGGAACTAATTATTGCTTTCTGAAATTTCATAGCATTGATTGCTAAATATATCAGCATTCCTCTCTGGGATCTTAAAAAGCATTTAGATTCCAACAGGTTCTTTCCAATTATTCTTCACCACTTATTTTGCCCTAACACCACTTCTGAGCTCTGGCACCAAAATACATTGGTTGTATCTTCCTAAATTATTTTAGATTAAATCTAGATGCTTTGGTTTTTATTTGCTTTAATAAAAACAAATTCATTTTTTAACACACAGTCACAGAAAACAATCCGAACTGGAATGGGTCAGGGCAAAGCTTGCAAGATATGAGCAGGTCTGACCTCCAGCTGGAGCAGTTGTGATGCAAATATGAAGAAGTCTTTTGTGCAGCCACAGAAACAGACTTTTTGTCACCTGCTTCCACACAGAAATTAGGCTTTTGGTACAACAAAAGACAACACAAAATTTTTAAAGCTTTATTTAAGTGACATCCAGCAAAATGAGCTGCATCTCTATGATACAAACTATAACACATGTGTAAGGAACAAATGTGAAAATTTTCCTACTGGCTGGTGTAGGGCAGATACTGGCAGTGCAAATAGCTGTCAGCAACAGCATGGACAAAGAAGAGTTGGAGAAAATGTCTTCTGTCCCAGATCAAATGCTGAGATCCAGCAGATTCCTACTCCCATTTCCAGCTGCTCTGGGTGACACTTGTGGCTCTCCAAGGCCACTGAAGACAGATTCCTCCTCTAAGCTCAGATGCTGGAGCAGAGCCTGATTCATCAGATCTGAAGTTCAGCGCTCCTCACGCTTCAGTCCTTTCCAGGTCAGTACACAGCCAAGGTGAGTGTACAGTAGGTCACTCTCTCTTTGTCCCTATTAACCCTTTGCCCCCTGTCCCACTCATCCTAACAGCTCCTGAATCTTTTCCTGCAAGTCAAAACTAAAGTGCACCGTGACCAGGATAGTTGTCACTGCAGCCTGGAGGTTCAGGAAGCCACAGGCAGGGAGGTGGTGGGGCAGGACTGTTGTCTTCCACCCAGGTATTTTTGCCAAGGTAAAAAAATGGGAAACCTGAAGTCAGCTTCAAAAGGAGCTTTTGTGGAGATCTGTCATGCTTGAGGACACAGGCACCTGTACATATGGACAGGAATTAGACAGAGTGAAACTTTGTAGCAACCATTCCAGACAGTGCTGAGGACAAAATGTCCTTGGAAGGCAAAGTACCTTATAGCAAGGTACCACCAGTCCAGGTTTCACATAATTAGTCCTTAACACTCATAGAAGTAGCATTGCTTCTTGCTCTCCCTGTTCCTCAAGAGGGACTGCATCTTCTTCATGCCCTTGGCCAGGATCATTCTATTTAAAATGACACCTGTGAAGGGACACTTCTCAGTATAGCAAAATGAAAATTGCTTTGTTTGTTGCTGTCAGCATTTTACCATCAATGTACAATTTCAAAGATGAAGACAGGTCTTTATGAAGAGGATGAGAAGAAGCTAAAGTTACGTTATGCTAGATTAAGAGATGCCAGTTGTAGAGCATCTTGAAGTGGAACGATATCCATTTCTTGGTGCTGCAGCTACAAGCAAAACATAAAAAAAAAAATGAATATATTCTGGTATTTTACACAGCAATACACTTGCTACATCACCCTGACAAGGCACTGCAGTGACACTGCCATCCTGGAGAAGTTTTGCTTCTCTGAAGCCCCATTTACAGCTTGCCTGAAAGCAGCATGTCCGATTATCCCTTTTTTCTGACCTAGAGACGGGGCTTCTGAGAGGTGTTTTAAAGACTTTTATTCCATTTTCAGTGTCATGTGAAGGGTGAGATGGTACAGCAGCAGTGGTTACTGTGCTTAGGGAAATGAGTGAAGGGCTGTTTTACACCAGGAGATGCTGGACTGCTAACATCCCACTACCATCTCTTACTTGAGATGGAAAAATAAAGGAAGAGAAAGTAGTACAGATAATCTTATATTCCTTTTGACACTGGGAGCCTTAAGTTGTGAAGCCTTGACTGGGCCTCCATGGTGCAAGTGCACTGCACCATGCAGACCCTGTCTGCAGAAAGGGTTACCTCATTTTGGTCATTCAGACTGTTGTAGGGTTTTCTTGCATGAAAGAAGATCCATTCATCATTTCTGCTGTCAAACAGGAAGGATGTTCATGTGGGAGCACCTTGCTGCATTTGTAGATAAGGGAAAGGCCTCACAGGTGCTGTAATTGCTGGTATGGAGGGGGAGCTGCCAGCAGCTTCCTCCTTTACAATAAGCTGAGGTTCTTCTGTGGGGTTTGTGCAGCAAAACACAGGCCCAATTCATGTGTGTTCCACTGGCTCCTTTGTGTGCAGCCCTTCTGGTCAGGACCACTGTGAGACCGACAGGTTTCATTGCATCGTGGATATGGTCTCTTCCTCTGCTGCAAGGAAAGGAACAGTTTCCCATCTCCTGTACACTGGTCATGCTCCAATCACGAGTCCCAGGACAATGAATGAGCTTGTACAGAATCACAGAATCATTCGGGGTTGAAAAGACCTTTGAGATCATCTAGTTCAACCTTTGACTGATCACCACCTTGTCAACTAGACCATGGCATCAAGTGTCACAACCAGTAATTCCTTGAACACCACCAGGGATGTTGATTCCACCACCTCCCTGGGCAGTCCTTCCAATACTTAACCACCCTTTCTATTTGCATTGGCAGAGAAAGCAAAGAGCTCTGCTCAACAAGTGTCTCCAAACCTCAAGAGACCCGAAAGCTTGAGAGCTGCTGCCAAGTTTTAGCTGTTGCACAAATAAGGATCTATTTATATTTTTGAGTAATTACTGAGTAACAACGTGTATTGCTGTTGCAGAGACATATATCACAATGGATACAGGGATACCCTGGAAAGCATTCTGTGATTTGAGACATGTAGTGGCAGTCACACAGCCAGTGCAGTCCTGCTGTCATAGGGACAGAGCACAGCCTTGATGGATGCCCCAGGGCTCACAGCAGCTCACAGAATCACAGAGTGAGTCATGTTGGAAGTGACCACCCTGGGTCATCTGATCCAGCCTCTCTGCTCAGACCTGGTCACCCTGGAGCACATGGCACAGGATTGCACCCAGATGGCTCTTGAATAACTCTAGTGAGGGAGACTTTAGATATTTATACACACTAATGAGGTCCAGTGTCAGTCATCTCATCTCAAGGTTGAACAGGCCCAGCTTCTTCAGCCTATCCTCATAAGGGGGATGCTCCAGTCCTCCAGTCAACCTTGTTGTCTCCTGCTGCACCTGCCCCAGAAGCTCCCTGTCTCTCTTGTGCTGAGGAGCCCAGAACTGGACACAGCTCTCCAGATGTGGCTTTGTGAAATGTGGGGTTGTGTTTACATGTCAGGTAGAAAAAGGTGGCCTGTGTAGTTGTGGTTGTGAAATGTGTGAAACAAGGCCATGGGACAGTTATAAAAATGAGTTTTAATGAACAGGAAAAGCATGGAAAGAGGCTTTTTGGACAAATATTTTGCATGCTTGTAAGTGAATAATGTGAGCTTTAAAGCTTTCACAATATAAGTTTTAAGGGGGTTTTTTTAGGCCTTTAACATATAGGATAGAAGAATGCAGAAGTATAATAATACTATTATTTGCTTTGAAAATAAAATTATTATAAGCTTTAAGCTGCTTTGTAATAAGAGGTTTTGAACTTCAGCTTTAGAATATATAAAAGGAATTGTAATCACCTAAACAAAAGAAGGGAGCTTATCCCAAGCCAAAAATTGATGATCCTGGAAAGGAAAACTGGACGATCCTGGTAAGGGAAGCTAAACATCACCATCACTGATTTATGGTCCTGGAAAGAGAAGCTGGACCTCACCATCACTGAAGTATGATTCTGAAAATGGGAAGCTGGACATCACCATCACTAATTTACAACCCTGGGGTATAGAAATTCGACGTCACTAATAGGAACTGATCACAATGGGGTATAGAAATCGGACTTCACAAATAGAAACACGGAAGAAACTGTTATAAATATGCTATAAATGACTATTATAAAGTTGGCTTTTTGCAGGATGTGTGCTATATGATTAATAACTTTGTGGTAAGGATATAAGTTTTTGTTTCTGCTGTTAGTCAAGAAAATTGGGCATAGTGGTAGTATTGATATAGTACTTGCTTAAACTGTCTGTTTGGCCGGGATAACCAGTGAACATGTAAAGAAGACTCTGCTATTGATACAACAACTATCAGCATCTACGATCTGAAGAAAGCATGGACCAAGGCCCAATCTGGAGCTGATAATGAAGACACAGCCAAGAAACACGCATGCTCTCAAAAGGTGGACCCAAGGAGGGGCCATGCAAAACAGTCCCTGGAATACGGAAACTAGTTTATGGAAAAATATGAATATTCAACAGACTGATACAACAGAAAGGGTATTTAAAGAAAGCCTGTGAAATAGCAGGGTGTGGACATGGCTAAATGCCAAGTCACCCGGCCGGCCGTACTTTGCTTTTTTTCCTTATCTCCTAATTGTCTTATCTTTTATTAAACCTATTTCTTAAAATCTACGTAAGAAGTGAATCTCGTTTTCCACAAAATATAACCAAAGAAACCCCACAACAAAAATCAAACCAAAAACCAAAAAAAAAACCACCACCGCCAAAAAAAAACCCCAAAAAACCCTGCTGAGAAGTGCTTATGAAGATGCTCAATAAATACCAGCAAAAATTAGTAGCTAGCATGCAGTTGGAGGGGAGACTCACACTGTACGCAGTATGCTGCTTTGCTCACACTATACCATTAATGAATTAATGAATTAATAAATTGATTGTTGCTTTACATATTGGCTGAGCCAAGCTCTTCTTCCTTACAGCTTCACCAGGACTGAGTAGACGGGCAAGGTCACCTCCCTCGACCTGCCGGCAATGTACCCAGGCTATCACTGGGTACTGAGGCCTATACTCTAGGCCTCAAGGGCCGTGCTGGCTCAGGCACAGCCTGCTGCGGCCGGGGACGAAATATCATGTAAATGCTAACGCTAACGCTAATGCTAATCTCTGGGACACACACGGGCCCCTTTTGGGCCGCGGCCGGGGCGGCTCCGGCCTCCCTCGCTCAGCTCCTCCGCAGCGCGGCCTCCCGCCGCCAGGGGGCGCGCCCCTCCCCGGCGCCGTGCGCGCCCCCGCTTCCCGCCCGGCCGCGGCGCCAGCGCGGCCCCGTCCCTGGCGGCGCCCATGGCCGGCGTCATCCGGCGGCTGGATGAGGCCGTGGTGAACCGCATCGCCGCCGGCGAGGTCATCCAGAGGCCGGCCAACGCCATCAAGGAGATGATCGAGAACTGGTAATGCGCGGCCCGCCCCTCCCGCAAGCCGGCCGCGCTGCGTGGGGCGGGGAGGCAGCGCTGGGTCTGACACCGCGTCCCGGCCCCGGCGTGCGGCGAGCGGCCGGCGGGGGCCTGGGTGCCGAGGAGGGGCGGTACCTGTGTGTGCTCGTACGGCAGCTTGGAAAGCCGCGTTCCTGTTTGCTTCTGTGTTCTGGCCTTGTTGTTTGAGAAACTTACGAATTGTTTGCATTCGGTGGCAGGTTAATTATTCATAGAATCATTTAGGTTGGAAAAGACCTCCATGATCGTCCAGTCCAACCATTAGCCCACTACTCCAAATCTACCGCTAAGCCATGTCTCTGAGCACCACATCTTCAAGTATTTTAAATAACTCCAGGGTCAGCGACTCAAACTTGGGCAGCCTGTTCTGTGCTTGACCGCCCTTTCTGTGGAGATAGGTATCCTAATATCCAGTCGAAAGCTGTCTTGGCACAAGTCGAGGCCGTTTCCCCTGGACCCATCACTTGCTCCTTGGTAGAAGAGGCCAACCCCCACCTAGGTACAACCTCCTTTCAGGGAGGTGAGAGCAATAAGGTCACCCCTGAGCCTCTTTTGCTCCAGGCTAGACAACCCAGCTCCCTCAGCCTCTCCTCATCAGCCTTGTGCTCCAGACCCTTCACCAGCTCCTCTGCCCTTCCCTGGACACACTCCAGCACCTCAATGTCTCTCTGTAGAGAGGGGCCCAAAACTGAGCACAGGATCTGAGGTGTGACCTCACCAGTGCTGGGTACAGGGGGACAATCACTGCCCTGGTCCTGCTGGCCACACTATTGCTGACACAGGCCAGGATGTCACTGGCCTTGTTGGCCACCTGGGCACACGCTGGCTCGTGTTCAGACAGCTGTTAGAGCAGCACACCCAGATCCTTTCCCGCATGGCAACTTTCCAGCCACTCTTCCCTCAGCCTGCAGCACTGCGTGCGGTTGTTGTCACCCAAGGGCACGACCTGGCACTTCATCTTATTGACCTTCATACCGTTGACCTCAGCCCATCAATCTAACTGTCCAGATCCTTCTGCAGAGTCTTCCTCCCCTCCAGCAGATCAATGCTTCTGCCCAATTTGCTGTCATCTGCAAACTGAATAAGTTTACACTCAGTCCCCTCATCTAGGTCATGGATAAAGATATTAAACAGAGCTCTGGGATTGAAATTGCTTTCTTGGTTTCTTGTTTTCTGCAGTTTGGATGCTAAGTCTACGAGTATCCAGGTAGTAGTTAAAGAAGGTGGTCTAAAGTTCATTCAGGTTCAAGATAACGGCTGTGGTATCAGAGTAAGTAAACAAAGTTGACAGGTGTGTGCTGCTGTTTAGAACTATCTTTTAAAAGTTACTTCAGTTTCTAAGTGTTTCTGATCTTGAAAGTGATCTTTCACTCGGAAAGTGACTGTTGCTTGTCCCTTTCACATAGAAAGAAGATTTGGACATTGTATGTGAGAGATTTACTACAAGTAAGCTGCAAAAATTTGAAGACTTGGCTAGTATTTCTACATATGGTTTTAGGGGTGAGGTAAGCTCTTCATCAAGGGTTTGAAATGGTTCATTGTTGTTAATCTGGTGTAGTGGGTTGTACACAGTATCACATTCCCAGTACTCTTTGCAGAAGCTTCTGTTTCCTGAGAGAGTCTGCTATGCAAATATAGTTCAAAGTACCTAGTATATAGTTTCAGTGTCTTTCAAGATTAGGTGGATGCCTACAGGGAGGTATATGTTCTTTTTACAGTCTGGAATTAAGTTTGGAGGTTTTTTAATTGAAACAAATCCTGTCTTTTCCAATGATGGTTCAAGAACCTGTAGGTAAAAGACAGTGGAAGATTTGAGTGGAAGGTGAATCTTCGATGTCAGATTTGTCTAAATACCACACTTTAAACTAAATGTGCAAAATGTACGGTGGTCTTCCTTTGTTTTTGCTGTTAGACAAAGTTTGTATCTCTGACCTGTCCGATATACTGGTTCTTCATACTCTCATAGACTGTATGTAAACTCTGGAAGAACAGTCAAGAATGAGTTTAGCTTTCCCATCTGGATGAACAAGATACATGAGTGTGTGTCCTGTGCTCAGATGCATAGATCCTCACATGCTCCAGAGAGTAGACTGCTTGGGTCCTCTACTCACACACTTTCAACATAATCATCTCCACAACTAGCAGAGTCTGGTCCTGAGGCTGGTTTCATCTGTATGGACATATCCATTGAGTTTTCCAGGAAGGCTATTGTGACCTGACTTTGTAATATTACTTACAGTCAAGAGAAAGACTTGGGCAGGAGTGAGAGAGTAACAGCTAAAACCTTCCAGCTGCTTTCTAGTTAACATGAAACAGAAAAAGGCACAACTGTAATAATTTTGCAAATTTCTTTTAGTTATGCTGCATGGTTAACCACTTGCATCGTCAGAGATAGTGAAATATTAAGGAAGCCAGAAAGATCTCCTGGATAAAATTTCCGGAAGTTTAGTATTATAGATACTATAATTTGTTTTGAGCTTTACTGACCTTTAATTTCCTTGTAAGGACTTTTATTTATTACTTGCAAATGGTATATTGAGATTTAGTGATGGTGTTTAAAGTGTGGACATGCCTCAGCGTTCTCCAGAGCAAGGTTTACAAAGATGCTTTCTCTTTTCCTAGGCCTTGGCTAGCATCAGTCATGTTGCCCATGTTACAGTAACAACTAAAACAGCTGATGCAAAGTGTGCATTCAGGTATGCTACCTGTTATCCAGGTGACTTCTGCTGCGTGCAATAACAAACAGATGTCTCAATTGCAGAGCTCGTGTTGTGGAGGAGGGTATGGTAAGGGGCAAGTATCAAAGAGACTTGGAATGTGAGAAAATACATTTTTTCAATTTGTAAAAGTAAGCTTTGGCTTAATAATTTATTTTAAAATTGACAGAGGTGGGGTGGGGAGGCCGGAAATCTTGAAAAAACTTCTGTTTCAGTAGCTAATATAGGTTAAACATTTGTCTTTGTCTCCATTTCAGGATTAAAAGTTGTATATATATATATATTATGGGCATCATGTCTAGCAAATTTCACAGGTCTCAGCACAGGAACTTAGAACTTAGTTTGTTATCTTTACGATACAATAGGTGCTTTATCCTATCCAAAAAGATTTTTGAATGTTATTTTGAAAACTTTATCTAAATGATAAGCTTTTCCATTAATTTCTTAACCTCTTTTAAGAAAAGGGAGTGGGAAAAAGGACAAGTTCTGAATCTTGTGTTTTCAAAAGATTGTGTGACTATGGTCTTTCTTCCATTAAATACATAGGGTATGTAGAGGGAAAGAGAAAGTCTATCTTTTTAATTAAAGCATGTCTATAACTTGCCAAAAGACTTGTGTGGGTCAGAAATTTCATATGCTCATGTCAAAGGAAACAGATCTTAAACTAAAGTCGAGAATTTCTTGTTAGCATAAGTCTAGTGGGAGAATTGTTATTAGGCCATGTCTAGCTATTAAAGAAAGAAAAGTATGCAGTAATCCTGCCGTTAGAGGAAAAGGTTCAGTAATTCAATATCAAAACACATATACCGTGATCAGCCTCGTTTCCTCTGCTGTTATTCCCTTTCACCCACTACCCCTCTGCCTCTTACAATCAATGAAGACAGTTTTACTCTAGCAGAAAGGTGGAGGAAGCTAATTCCCAGTGTTCCAAATTCTTTGCTGAGAGAAGTGTGACAATTACGGGATTTTTTTTGTTTTAATCCTTTGTTTTTATCTCTCCATGTCTGCCCTCCTATAAATCTGGACGTCTGACAACTTTTTATTTTCTCCCTAGAGCCACGTACAGCGATGGAAAAATCAAAGCCCCTCCGAAGCCCTGTGCTGGAAATCAAGGAACTCAGATCACAGTAGGTTTTTGTGCCCATTCTCTTTCATTCTTTTTTTGTTCCTCTTGCACCAATTACATTGTAAGGTACGAAACAGTATCATCTCTGAAGCTGCAGTTTGTTAGGTGAACCTAAGGAGTTAAGGAATAAATTAAATGTTGATTTTTCATAAACTACAGTATTCTCAGAAAATTTATATACAAAATAAAAATTAACAAGATGGATTTAGATTAATTCTATAGTAAGAGAGAATTTTAAAAATTGTCTTTAATTGTGAACTTTTCTCTGTAGGTTGAAGATCTTTTTTACAATGTAAATACAAGGAGGAAGGCTTTAAAGAATCCAAATGAAGAATATGCAAAAATACTAGAAGTTGTTAGCAGGTAACCTAAAGAAGGAGGCTCCCAGTTTTATATACTGCCATGGGGTGTACCAGGGTTTTTCAGAGGGACTGGCAACTGTGTGGTTGGTATAATTTTGTTGGTGGTGGTTGTGATTTTGTTGTGTTTTTTTCAAATTATTTGTTAGTGTGCAGTGACAGATAACAATTTGATGTGAAAATATAGGCAGGAAATAGTGGGTTCTATCTGTGGCTATTAATTATTTGTAAGAACATCAGGAAAGAAATGGTGATGGACTTCAATGAGTGAACTTTTCAATGTACCTGGGCTGAAGAGAATTCATGTAAAAACTGCTCAGGAGCATTGAGATTTGGCTGAATACAGGAAAGTCGAATGGCAACTTAACGTCTCCAAAAAGGAGTAATATCACTTTAGCTATTGGATGTTCCCTTCTTGGGCTGCTTGGTTGCATCTGTTGCCACTGCTGTAGTCTTACATAGTGTACAGAGGTTTTGCAAGCAGGATCTGCAGAATTTAAGCAAAAGAACTGATTTACACTTTCAGAATTTCACATTAAAGGTAGCTAAGAGTAGCAAGACTGTGTACCAAAGTTCAGCCTATTCCCCAAATAAACTGTTAAAGAGTCTTTACTGGATTCGGCAGCCTTCAGCCAGGAGGTGGAGGGTCAGATCCTGCTCCTCTGTTGAACAGGATGATCTGAAGTCTTGCTGAGTTACAGCCCTCTAGGTCATTGGTTGTTCTTTTTCATTAGGACTTTTCTATTACTTGATTCAGGGTTTTTTTTTCTTCTTGAATTTTTGAGTTCACAGCCACAGCAGTCTAATCTTTGTCTGCATTTTTACATTTCTCATCTTGCAAGGTTCTATGGTGCGTTTTTTCTCTCAATGCAGTAATTTCCCTAGAAGTTTGAGCCGAGATTGTGCAGCTGTAGCGTATCAGATCTCAGCCATGGAATCACAGATAGCTGAACTGTCTGGGTCGGAGAAGTTACAAGGGTGGGCCAGCCATTATTCAGATGCTTTTCCATAGTAGTTGATTTCCATAGTAGTTGAGACTTGATTCTGTTACACTGAGGATGTTTTGATGCGTCTTTTAGTTAAACCTGTACAGTGAAACTGAAAAAACAAGTTTGTAGAACCTGATTTTTTTTTTTTTTTGAGAAATAAGCTAATCTGATCCTTGAATTTCTTCTGGTTACAGTTGAGTTATAAATAGGACACACCTTTTTTTTTTTTTTTTTTTTTTTTTTTTTTAGCTGTTCAGACTGCAAAAGCTCAGCTTGGGTCAAATTGCATTACTGTCTAACAGGAAGTGAAATTGCTTGCCCCCATTACTAGCTGCTTTTCAGAAGTCAGGGGAAACAATTACCTTTTCACCAGATACTGCAGACTTACATTTGTGTCTGTTTTTCAGGTATGCCGTCCACAACTCAGGCATCAGCTTTTCAGTTAAAAAGGTGTGTAGATAAAGTCTTTGTAACTTCACTGTGTGTCTGCATGTGCCTGTGTATATATACAGAATGTGCATATCTGAAAATGCCAGAAAATTTGCACTGCATCTTTTGCAACAGGAACAGCAAAGAGAACCTTCCCTTACACTGAAGTGTTGAAGGGTATGTTGGTGCAGTTTGGATGGAAAGCCCATCAGTTAGAAGTAAACAAGACAAAAATATATTTGTCAGGAGTTTGGAGCATTCTGTGTGGTCGGTGCTGTATTTGGTTTAGCTTTATGTGTTGTTTCAGCTTCTCTGGAGAGCCTGGTTACTAAGTGCTGTATGAAAGAGGCTGGGGTAGATTATCTTTCTTCTGTGCCATTCTTGATAATTATTAACTGAACTGAGTGCGTTCCAGGATGGAGTTACTAGTCTCAGTGGGTCTGATGTGCTCCAGCTGATCCTGTAAACATGTGCCATTTACCATCCATTGCTTTTTTTGAACATAAATAAGTCAATAAGAATACAAAACAATATAATAATGTTATGTTGTTCTCTGCAGTTTTCAAAGAAATGTTATTGTTTCATTTAAAGTGTTTCTAAAACTTCCTCCAGAAAGGTGAATTGATTGATACTCATTCGTCCTGTCTTTAGCAAGGTGAGACTGTGTCAGACGTTAGAACCTTGTCCAATGCCTCAACAGTGGACAACATTAGAGCCATCTTTGGAAATGCTGTTAGCAGGTACGTTGATGTCAAATTCATGAAGCTTTCCAGTGAATCACTCTCCCTTTTCTCTTTAAAGACGTGGGCTGTGATAACTTTGCTTACTTCCTTTGCAGTTAATTTCAGAGAAGAGGCAGTGCTGCAATTAGAGAGCTCTCCCTTCTTTTCAGAATGTGTGACTTTTTTCTGTGCGCCAAAGGGAAGAGGAAAGCTACAAAGTTGTTCCTTTAATGCACTGTGAAAGAACCATCTGCTTGTAACTTTCTGCATGCTCATATAAAACCAGCAAGCTGAACCTGTATTCTTTACAAGTTCCTAGCCTCTTCCTATACCATGAAAATCTTACCTTTCTTACTGTCTGCTACCTGATAAATTTTGAAGCTATTCATACTGGTTTTTAATGAAATCTTATGGTTTCTTATTTTGACAAAAGCTACATTAGCTGAAGCTGTGTAAATCAGATAAAAAAATTTAAAAACTGAAAGATCATCTGCCATTTTAGGAAAAAATCTCTATATGAGACTTTCAGCAGTGAAGAATTAATTGTATAAATTTGTCCCATGAATAGCTGCGTGTCACTTTGGTTCTGTTCTGTTACTGACTGAAGTCAACTTCACATTTAATGAATGTAACTTCTAATTCATGAAAACACCTTTAGGAAGCAAAGCAAAATAAAGAGGCTACTAAGTCATGAGGTTTGCAGTGTTCTATATATTTCCTTGCTGTGCATTCATTTATTCCTACTATGGATGCTCATTTGTTAAGAGTTTTTCCTTTGTACAGTTCAGGATAAATTGTCCATTTCAGAGTAAATGTTTTGATAATTTCTTTTCAAGCAGTAATTTACCCAGTTTGAGATGATGTTAAAAACTGAACACAGATAAAAATGGCAATATATATTGGTATATATTGAGGTTGAATTGGAAATAAGTAGCTCTTAAGTCTGTTCTGTGTTAACTTCAGAAGTTGGCATAATGCTTTCCTAGAGAGCTGTGCTCACAAACTACCAAAGTGGATTTTCCTTGACTAATGAATTATGAAAATTATTAAAACTGTTATGAAAATAGTTAACATTAGGATCTATGTGCATGAGCAAGAGAGAAGTTTTTACATTTTAATGTCTTCTTAACAGACCAACAAGACACATTAGACTGACAAAAGCGGACAAGTAGTCCAAGAAAAAATGTGTGTGCTCTTTCCTGGCTGCAGACAGTTTTGAAGTGTTCTTGTCAATCACCATCAATGACTTTAAACAATGAAATGCATATTAGAATTATCAATAGGTTATAATGCTGTGGATACTGTGATATATTAAGTATTAAAAATATAATGGAGGTGATTTTACTGATCCCAACCATACAACATTGCCAGTTTACACTAAGAGGAGGAAATTATGCAGTTAAGGTTAAATAATTACTGTGTCCCAGCAATCAATGTTTGAGCTCTCAAATAATTTTAATGCTTTCATTAACTGTTGTAGATCAGTGTATGAAGTAGAGAGACTCGAGCAATAGGCCCTGAGCCAAAGTTGACCTTTAGATGAACCTTTCAATCATATGTTATATGAGATTTGTATCTGCTCATTAGCAAAATACACATGATCATTAGAAAAATATGTGGTGTGATAAGAACATATTTATCTTTCCATATTTAGAGGATGGACAAGACATCAGAAATCAGACATCTGCCCTTGTTTGGAGGTATATGGTCAAAGCCAGCTTCCTTGGCTCCTCCTTGAGCCCTGGCCAGGCTTTGGGTGGAACTAAAGAGGAGAATGAAACCAGATGTTTCTGCCTTAGAGTTACATGAGCTTTTTTTATTCAACAATATAAAAGCTGGAGCTTCTCCCAGCGAAGGTGGAGTCTTCACCTATGTGTGGACACACTATGTAGGATTTCCCAGTTACCAGGAGTGATTCTCCAGTCCTTTGCTGTGACCGGGGCTCCCTGGCTGATGTGTGAATCTGGATGATGGTAAAGTGTTAGGGTAACTGATGATGTATCTTCTAATCACTGTAGGCAATCTTTTGTAGTAATGATTAGGTGCATTACTTATATTATTCTTTAGTAGTTCTTTGCTGTTTTGAACTCTAGTTGATGACACTCATCCCTTAAAGTTGGTGTCTGTGTCTTTTGTGCTGACCCTGCCAGCTGGCAAAACAGAATATCACTGCCTGTGAGTTCTGCTCGAAATTTACATCAACAAAAGAATTAATTTTTTGTCTGTGTTTCTGTCAAACTTAATAGGGAACTCATAGAAGTGGGCTGTGAAGATGCAAATCTGGCCTTTAAAATGAAGGGTTACATCACAAACGCAAACTACTCTGTGAAGAAATGTATATTTTTACTCTTCATAAACCGTAAGTTAAAATAAAAAGCAGCATTTTATACAGTCATATGTTACATAATCAGAAGAACAAAACTTTCTGAAGGCCTACAAAGTGCATGAGCATTCTTAAAGACATTTTTAAGAATAAATATTAATTGTAAATCTTAAGAGTGCTTTTCAGTTTGTAATGTGCATCATACTTGGCACTTTATTTAGTGGAAAACCGCTTAGACTGGACCTAAAGAAACTTTGGTGTGTCAAGGTTATGGCTGTGTCCTGCCAGCTTACACAGATTGATCTCTCCATTCTGTAGCAACACTGGCATGGGTTGCAACAAACCTTGACTGTATGAAATAATGAAAAGGTAGTCTGCTTATTTCAGTATTTGTGGGAAAAAACACTTCTAAGTGTAAAAGATGCTGAGAAAATACTGTCTATTCCTGGTTTTATGTGAAGAATAAATAGGTCTTGGGGGAAAATGGGTATAACATTCCCTTTGAAGACAGAAAGCGTGGAGATGTATGTCTGCAGGAGTAGCTGGGCACTGTGCAGTGTGTGTTAGCTGGGCTCTTTGAAAACAGCGCTGTGTTCTGTGTTTCAGATCGGTTGGTAGAGTCAGCTGCTCTGCGCAAAGCCATAGAAACTGTGTACGCTGCTTATTTGCCAAAAAGCACACACCCATTCTTGTACTTAAGGTAAAGTAATAGGAAGAAGTAGCCTTTTAATACTGTCTTGTAGGATATAACATGGTTTTAAGCATTGCCCTGAGAAAATTAATGGTCAGGCAGGAGGTAAATATCATTAAGGAAATCTTAAGAAGACAGACCTTGTTTTTAGAAGTAGTGAATATCTGTAATTTCAGCTGAAATCCTTTCCTATTAATTCTTGAGACACTACAAGTAAAGATATTTCTAGAAGTGGTATTTGTCGTTGTACAATGGAGAGGTTGTTTTAAGCTTACCTGTGTAAGCTATTTTGCTGAGTGACTTTTTAATTATTTTTTAATTATCTAAACAAGTCTGACTGTAATATAACTTTAGCAGATTTCAGGATCTTTTTGACTTCTTTATATGTAATGACATCCCCAAGCCTGACAATTTTTGTCAAATTTGAACCCATATTGGCTTTCTCTGCCATCCATGGGATATTTTAGGTTAACTTCTTTTAAAATGTTTTCCAGCCTGGAAATAGCCCCTCAGAATGTCGATGTGAATGTGCATCCTACAAAACATGAGGTGGAGTGATAAAAGTTCTGCATTATTTTAATGATTAGGGATAATTTACTCTGTTCAGTAGTAAAATCTTTGCAGATATGGCACTTACCAGTGTTGTACTGGTACCTTTAGATCTTTGCTCTGTTTCAAGTTACTTTAGTATACCAGTGTTAACAATGTGGCAAAAGAGAGAGAAAAAAAGTATGAGAACATTTTAAGTACATTTCTGTCAAGTACCTGGTTAGCTGTCTTGATTTTATAAATATGTTAGCTTTCACATGTGGTATATTGTTTTTTTATTCTGCCCTGGTTTATGTGAAGAAGATGTGATTGAGGAAACTGTTCTGTGTATTTGGTAACACTTTGGATTTAATCTTACCAGAAAAAGAACTCAGGAAGATACTCTAGTCTCTCTTTACATAAAGCATAACATAAGAATTACTATCATTTTTATACAAACTAATTTCCGTGTGGGGTTTGTTTTTTTTTTCCCTTAAAGATCTTTTTCTTTTGAGACAAAGGAATGGTAACTAATGATTTTAATGCCAAGATGATGATATTCACTCTATGCAGATTGCAAGTGCAAAGCAGGTGGCCTTTTAAGCAGTCGCTGGGGGTTTCAAAGTGCCTCTGAGCAGTAAGATACTGTGAGAAGTGTGACTAATCTTTCTGGTTCTTTTTTCCTTCTTGTTCAATCTCTTCTCTTTACTTCCTCATGTTTGAATGAAGACATTGCTCCCAGGGGCTGACTGCTCTTCCAGTGACGTTGTAAAATCAGCAGCAAACTCTTCTGTGGTTACCAAGGGAACGAGTGATAAAGTTTATGCACATCAGATGGTCCGCACTGATTCCCGAGAGCAGAAATTGGATGCTTTTCTTCAGCCAGTGAACAGCCCCCTAAGTGCAGGGCCCACTGAAGTGACAACAGAGGTTAATGCAGAGGGTGCAGACAGGCTCCAGGATGCTGAAATGGAAGAAGTCAGTGACCTGGTTGAAATGGCTGATGTTCAGGAGCATACAGTGAAGCCCGGGGGGGGTCAAGCAAGAGTGGACACTTGACTCCTGAGACTATGTCTTCTCGGTAAGTCCCACCTTTCCTGAACTGGTGCAAGGCTACCTATTCATTTCATGGCACAGCCATGAAACTAGAGATTTTTCTGATCTCTTTAGACTTCTGCTTTTCCAGAAGGGAAAAATTCTCTAGAATAACTTTTCATGACATTTTATTGAGAAACCTAATCTGTGAACTGTAAATTACGTAACTCTGATAAATTTTGTGACTGGAATACTGAAAGGCAGGAAGCAGTATAAATAATGGCATTAGTTTAGGAGATCATACTGGTCTGTCTCTTTCTGGAAGCCTTCCTTTTGTGAGGTATAGAAACTACATCACTGAATTCGACAGGCATTACCCTAGTAAAGGCTAAAGTGCTGTAAACATATTATAGCTCCTGCAGGAGCTGTTATAAAAGGCTGAAGTGCTTTGAGGGAATCTGATTTTCCCAGAGAAATGGGCATGGAAAAGAAAATCGTTAGAAATACCAAAATTTTTGTTGTGTCTTTTAGAGCCCAATTTGCTTGGTGCTTAAGCAACAGTTGCCTGATGTGATTGGTATTAGAGTGTCACAAATTCTCTTAAAATTTTGAACTACCCTTTCCTAACAAATTATTTGTCAGAAGCAATATAAAACTGTCTTTCTGGGAAACTGTCTGCATTTCCTGGGTTAATATACAGCATGTGAATTGAGCATCTCATCTGTTGCTGTGTTTGGCCTAAGTGACTGGAGAATTGAACATAATTCCTTATGTTTTGGTGTTACAGGAAGAGACCAGGGGAAGACATGGATGTAGAATTGGAGAAAGATGACACCAGAATGGACATGACTGCTGCCTGCACCCCTAGAAGAAGAATTATCAATTTGACCAGTGTGTTGACTCTCCAGGAGGAAATCAGTAACCAGGCACATGCAAGTAAGCAAGACCTGCTTCTCAAAATTACTGTTGTTCTACCAACTAAATATGACTGTTTGAAATGGGAAAGGGTATTTAAAAGGAGGCCCAGTGAACTTACTGTGCTGCTAAGCAAGTTTTTAACAAAAGCTTTTGCTTTTCATTTTTATTTGTATCTGTCCCACATATATGAAATGGTGAGACTTGTAAAATACTCTCTTTTTTGTTAAGAGTTGTTTTAGAGAAAGGTAAAAGGTGTGTGATTCTTTCTAGGGTGTTTCCCTCTTAACTCAGTTGCCTCTGAAGGCATCTTACACTGACTCATACCCTTATTATTGATATGTCTAAATGCTAGGAATCTCACATTCTGGGGGTTTTGTGGGATTTATTGTGATTTTTTTGGTTGTAAGAATTGGGGGACACTCCATACAAACAGCTGTAATAAATAACTTTTCTATAAGTTGGTAAGAATCTTAAACTTTAGAAAGCATGAACTTCTCCTTTACTTGTGCTCCAGTAAGCGTTTTGCAGAGGACTGGGTAATACTGTTCCAGTGATTCCCTATCTGACTGTCACTGCTTAAATACTGATATCAAAGAGTTGTACCTGAACCCTAAAATACCCCAAATTGTCTCAAAATGCAGAATAATACTTATGAAGCTGCCTGACGTTCTGTCTTATCTTCACATCTGTAAGAAGTACCTAAAAGAGATTCGGAAAGAGAAATCTTTTCTCAGTCTCTTACATTCCTTTAGAAAATATAACAGTGGAATTAGTGTAGCGTAGTGCTTTGTACATGCTGTGACTGCAAACATCTGTAACAAAGCTGCTCCCAAGGATGGCAACTAGTGAATTTTTTTTGTGTAATGCCTAAAATGAACTCTTGTACGAAATCTGACTTCTCATACCTTTCCCTGTCTTGTCACTCATATATATATTAAAAAAAAAAAAAAAAAAGTTACTTTGTGAGAGAAAAAGAAAGAAATTATGAAAAAAATATTACGGACCTATTCTATCACACTTCTAGAATTTAGTCTGATAATAGCTAGATTGTGTTGCAAAGCTGGTTTACACCTGCAGTTTTTGAAGTATGTGTGTGCTTATCACCAATCTCTTGTGGCTGGAAATTAATTTTGGAAGGCTAGTCAAATACAGAGACTTTAATTTT
>NW_027077114.1:0-26569 GCF_009819655.1 Sylvia atricapilla | reverse complement strand
GGCGTTATGGGGTCCCGGGGGGGTCTGGGGACATTTAGAGGGGTCCCGGGGGGGCTTAGGGAGGCACCCAGAGGCTCCCCATGAACTCGGACAGCTCTGGGCAGACCAGGGGGGCTGCAGAGTTTCCCGGGACGGGGGAAAGCTCTGTCGGGGTCTGGGGGATCCCGGGGGGTCCCGGGGGGTCCTGGGGGGTCCCGGGGGGTCCCGGGGGTCCCGGGTACCCGCGGGGTGCACGGCGATGGCGCAGGCCACGAGGGAGAAGCTGGTGTTGAGCAGCACGACGTGGTCCTTGCGCAGCTGGAAGGCCGGCTGGAAGGTGGGGAAGGGGTACACCACCTGGAACTTGGTGTGCAGCAGGAAGCCGTGGCGCAGGCAGGCGCGGGGGGCCTCACCTGGGGGGCACCGTGGGGTGGGGGGCTCAGGGAGGATGCCCCCCACGTTGGAGAATACCCAAATTTTTCCTTCCACTGAAAAAAATCCCTGACTCGATTTGAGCGCAGGAAACCGCCAGCCTGGGGCTCACGGGGGGCTCAGGGGGGCTCAGTGGGGCTCACCAGGGGTCAGGGGGTCTCATGGGGGGCTCAGGGGCTCACGGGGGGTCTCAGGGGGGCTCATGGGGGGCTCACCAGCGGTCAGGGGGTCTCACAGGGGCTCATGGGGGGGTCAGGGGCTCACGGGGGGCTCATGGGGGGGGTCAGGGGTCTCACCGGGGGTCAGGGGCTCACGGGGAGCTCACCAGGGGTCAGGGGGTCTCATGGGGGGCTCAGGGTCTCACCAGGAGGAGCGGCAGCCCGGCGGCAGGCGGGGCAGTGCCGCGGCGGGGCTCAGGGGCTCACAAGGGTCTCAGGGGCTCACAGGGGTCTCAGGGGGGGCTCACAGGGGTCTCAGGGGTCTCACAGGGGGTCAGGGGGCTCACGGGGGTCTCACCAGGAGGAGCAGCAGCCCGGCGGCAGGCGGGGCAGTGCCTGGGGGGCTCAGGGGTCTCACAGGGGTCTCAGGGGCTCACGGGGGTCTCACAGGGCTCACAGGGGTCTCACCAGGAGCAGCAGCCCGGCGGCAGGCGGGGCAGTGCTGCGGCGGGGCTCAGGGGTCTCACCGGGCTCAGGGGCTCACAGGGGTCTCAGGGGCTCACAGGGGGCTCACAGGGGTCTCACGGGGGTCTCAGGGGCTCACCAGGAGGAGCAGCAGCCCGGCGGCAGGCGGGGCAGTGCCGCGGCGGGGCTCGGGCTCACCAGGCTCAGGGGTCTCACTGGGGGTCAGGGGCTCACAGGGGTCTCAGAGGCTCACAGGGGGCTCACAGGGGTCTCACGGGGGTCTCAGGGTCTCACCAGGAGGAGCGGCAGCCCGGCGGCAGGCGGGGCAGTGCCTGGGGGGCTCAGGGGCTCACAGGGGTCTCACAGGGGTCTCAGGGGCTCACGGGGGTCTCAGGGTCTCACCAGGAGGAGCGGCAGCCCGGCGGCAGGCGGGGCAGTGCCGCGGTGGGGCTCGGGCTCACCAGGCTCAGGGGTCTCACCGGGGCTCAGGGGCTCATGGGGGTCTCACGGGGGGCTCACAGGGGTCTCAGGGGTCTCACAGGGGTCTCAGGGTCTCACCAGGAGCAGCAGCCCGGCGGCAGGCGGGGCAGTGCCTGGGGGGCTCAGGGGGCTCACAGGGGTCTCAGGGGCTCACAGGGGTCTCAGGGGGTCTCACAAGGGTCTCAGGGTCTCACCAGGAGGAGCAGCAGCCCGGCGGCAGGCGGGGCAGTGCCGCGGCGGGGCTCAGGGGTCTCACCGGGCTCAGGGGCTCACAGGGGTCTCAGGGGCTCACAGGGGTCTCAGGGGCTCACGGGGGTCTCACAGGGGGCTCAGGGTCTCACCAGGAGGAGCAGCAGCCCGGCGGCAGGCGGGGCAGTGCCTGGGGGGCTCGGGGGTCTCACAGGGGTCTCAGAGGCTCACGGGGGTCTCACAGGGGTCTCAGGGGCGCACCAGGAGGAGCGGCAGCCCGGCGGCAGGCGGGGCAGTGCCGCGGTGGGGCTCAGGGGCTCACCGGGCTCAGGGGCTCACAGGGGTCTCACAGGGGTCTCAGAGGCTCACGGGGGTCTCACAGGGGTCTCAGGGGTCTCACCGGGAGGAGCGGCAGCCCGGCGGCAGGCGGGGCAGTGCCTGGGGGGCTCAGGGGTCTCTCGGGGGTCTCAGGGGGGCTCACGGGGGTCTCAGGGTCTCACCAGGAGGAGCAGCAGCCTGGCGGCAGGCGGGGCAGTGCCGCGGCGGGGCTCAGGGGTCTCACTGGGGGTCAGGGGCTCACAGGGGTCTCACAGGGGGCTCACAGGGGTCTCAGGGGTCTCAGGGGGTCTCACAGGGGGCTCAGGGTCTCACCAGGAGGAGCGGCAGCCCGGCGGCAGGCGGGGCAGTGCCGCGGCGGGGGCTCAGGGGTCTCACCGGGCTCAGGGGCTCACAGGGGCTCAGGGGCTCACGGGGGTCTCACAGGGGGCTCAGGGGCTCACCAGGAGGAGCGGCAGCCCGGCGGCAGGCGGGGCAGTGCTGCGGCGGGGCTCAGGGGTCTCACCGGGCTCAGGGGCTCACAGGGGTCTCAGGGGCTCACAGGGGTCTCAGGGGCTCACGGGGGTCTCACAGGGGGCTCAGGGTCTCACCAGGAGGAGCAGCAGCCCGGCGGCAGGCGGGGCAGTGCCTGGGGGGCTCAGGGGCTCACGGGGGTCTCAGAGGCTCACAGGGGTCTCACAGGGGTCTCAGGGTCTCACCAGGAGGAGCAGCAGCCCGGCGGCAGGCGGGGCAGTGCCTGGGGGGCTCAGGGGCTCACGGGGGTCTCAGAGGCTCACAGGGGTCTCACAGGGGTCTCAGGGTCTCACCAGGAGGAGCAGCAGCCCGGCGGCAGGCGGGGCAGTGCCGCGGCGGGGCTCAGGGGCTCACCGGGCTCAGGGGTCTCACCGGGGGTCAGGGGTCTCAGGGGCTCACGGGGGTCTCACAGGGGTCTCAGGGGCTCACCAGGAGGAGCAGCAGCCCGGCGGCAGGCGGGGCAGTGCCTGGGGGGCTCAGGGGGCTCACAGGGGTCTCAGAGGCTCACAGGGGGCTCACAGGGGTCTCACGGGGGTCTCAGGGTCTCACCAGGAGGAGCGGCAGCCCGGCGGCAGGCGGGGCAGTGCTGCGGCGGGGCTCAGGGGTCTCACAGGGGTCTCAGGGGCTCACAGGGGTCTCACAGGGGGCTCAGGGGTCTCACAGGGGTCTCAGAGGCTCACAGGGGGCTCACAGGGGTCTCACCAGGAGCGGCAGCCCGGCGGCAGGCGGGGCAGTGCCGCGGCGGGGGCACGGCCACGGCGCTGACGTAGATGTCGCGGTGGTTCTCGTCGCTCATCAGCATCATGTTGACCTGCAGCCCCGGGGCCGAGCGAGTGCTGGGGGCACGGGGAGGGGAGCGGGGAGGAAGGGGAGGTCACCGTGGCTCGGCCAGGGACCCCGCGGGGCGCCCGGGGTGACACCCACTTGAAGCCGAAGACGATGACCTTGTCGCTGTCGCCCGGCCACTCGCACACCGTCAGGTAAAGGTCGCTGTAGATCTCCTCGTCCTGGAACAGCCGCACCTGGCGCACCTGGGAGGGGCAGGGAGTCCCCTGGGTGTCCCCAGGCTGTCCCCTGGGTGTCCCCGGGCTGTCCCCAGGCTGTCCCCAGGCTGTCCCCTGGGTGTCCCCAGGCTGTCCCCAGGCTGTCCCCACGCTGTCCCCACGCTGTCCCCTCCCTACCAGGCGCAGCTTGCTGTGCACGTTGAACTCCCACCAGTACAGGTGGTACAGGTAGAAGGAGAAGTCGTCGTCCCCGGAGCTGCTGGTGTAGGACAGGACGTAGCGGCCACACTTGGAGAAGCCCAGGAAGATGTGGCTGGGAGGGGACACGGGGACGTGAAGGCGACACAGAGAAACGAGGGGACAACAGGCACGGGAACGGGGACAACGCACGCGACGGGGGTCCCCCAGCAGAGTTGGGGTCCCCCCGTGTCCCCCCAGAGCCGGGGGTCCCCTCTCACCCCGCCCAAAGAAACTCCTCGTCCACGATGCTCTTGAGGGCGACGCAGACCCGCGGCGGAAGCTTCCGGAACAGCCGTGGGGAGAGCTGCCCACTGAGCTGGGGGGCACGGGGGGGGTCAGGGACCCCCCAACACTGCCCACAGGCGGGGGAAGAGTTGAGCTGGGGGGGCACGGCAGGGTCAGGGACCCCTCTAACCCTCCCCACAGACCCTCAGAGCTGGGAGGAGCTGCCCGCCAAGCTGGGGGGGGGAACAGGGACCCCCCGAACCCCCAACACCCTCCAAAATCTCCCAACACCCCCCAAAAGGCAGGGTAAAGCTGAGTTGGGGGGCACTGAAGGGTCAGAGACCCCCCGAAGACCCCAAAGCGCCACACAGCAGTGCGGAGCTGCCCCCTGAGCTGTGGGCGTACGAGGGGGTCCCACCGCAGCCCCTCAGGCCGTGACCCCCAACCCCTCAGGGAACAACCCCCAGCCCGGGGCTCCCCCCGAACCCCCAACCCCTCAGCCCCACACAGGACGCCCCCAGCTCGGGGCACCCTCAGGGACCCTCCACCACGTCGGCATCTCCCTCAGGGCCACCTCAGGGTCGCCCCTTTCCTCCCGCAGGGCCCCCCGCCATATCCCGGAGCAGCGTCCCCTCAGCGCCCCCATCCCTCCCCTCAGCGCCCCTCACAGAGACCCCCCTCACGTCCCGCCTCGGGGCCCCCTCAGAACCCCCTCCCTCAGGCGCCCGCCGTCCCCTCAGCCCCTCCGCTCACCCGGACGCGGTCGAGCTGCTTCACGAGGTGCTCCCGGCGGCCTCGGGCGGCGGCTCCGGGCCCGGCGCCTCCCGCCGCCCCCCGTTTCCCCCCGGGGCCGCCCCGCTCCGCTTTCGAGCTCGGCGCCATTTTCCCGGACCGGCCGCTTCCGGCGCGCCGCACGCCGCCGCCGCCCCGCCCACACCGCGCTCCCAGTGGCCGCTGACGCACCGCCCGCGCATCTCATTGGCCGGCTCATCCGTCAAACATTAGCGCGCCCCGCCCCCACGCGGCGCTAAGACCAATGGGAACCCGACAGCCGCAACGTGATTGGCTGCTGCCCACGCCCGTCCGTTCTGGCGGGGTTGCCATGGAGACGATGCAGCAACGGGGCGGGTCCCGGGGAGTGGGCGGGGCCGCCGCCGTGATTGACACCTCGGGGAGGCGGCGCGATAGGGCGCACCGGGAATCACCAAAATCCGCGGTTTTCTTCTTAAAAACTTTTGTAATTTTGTGAGAGCGCCCGGAACAGCCCCTCCCCTACAGGCACTTGGGAGGGATCCGCTTTGGTGGGGGGGACACGGGGGGTGGCGGAAAAAGTGCTTCTGGGGACACGCGGACCCGGCTGGGGAGGAGTCTGTGTCACCCTGTCGTTTTTGGGGAGAGGGGAGGGGATCAGTGTCACCCTGTCATTTTTTGGGGGGTTTCAGTGTCACCCTGTCATTGGGGGGTTTCAGTGTCACCCTGTCATTTTGGGAGGGCGTCAGTGTCACCCTGTCACTGGGGGCGTCAGTGTCACCCTGTCATTTTTGGGGCAGGAGGGGGGGTCAGTGTCACTTTGTCATTTTGAGGGGGGTCAGTGTCACCCTGTCATTTTTGGGGCAGGAGGGGGGGTCAGTGTCACTTTGTCATTTTGAGGGGGGTCAGTGTCACCCTGTCATTTTGGGGAGGGGGGCTCAGTGTCACCCTGTCATTTTGGGGGGTGTCACCCTGTCATTTTGGGGGGTGTCACCCTGTCATTTTGGGGCAGGAGGGGGGGTGTCACCCTGTCATTTGGGGGGTCAGTGTCACTCTGTCATTTTGGGGCAGGAGGGGGGATGTAGCAGCTCTGATCCCTGTGATTGTCACAGTGGGCCTTGGGGGGGGGGGGGGTGTCCCCAGAGCCCCCCCAAAACAGGGCGAGGGGTTCTCTGAGCCCCCCCAGAACCCCCCTGGTGTCAGCCCCGGGAGGGGGGATTCATCCACGGAGCTTTTGGAGCTGGAAGAGAAGAGGGCAGTGATGGAGGGGTCAGGGGGATTGGGGGGGACCCAAAAATTTCACCCTCTTTGGGGTCCTCACCTCGCTCTCCACCAGGTTCCGCTTGTACAGAGCCTCCTTGGCAGCCTCCTGTGAGGAGGGGGATCAGGGGGGGCCCAAAACAGCACCCCCAGGGGAGGCATCGGGGTGGGGGGACAGCAGGGATTAGGGGGGCGTCAGGGTTGGGGGGACACCAGGAGTTTGGGGGTCACATCAGGGATTTGGGGGTCACGAGGATGGGGGGCACCAGGAACTTGGAGGGGCAGCGAGAATCGAGGGTGTCACCAGAGTTGGGGAGTCTCCAAGGTTTGGGGGAGGCCAGGATTTCCAGGGGGGGCGCCAGGAATTTGGGGGACATCACGGTTTGGGGAGTGCAGCAGGAATTTAGGGGGCACTAGGAATTGGGAGCTCCCAAAGTCTGGGGTTCATCCCGGATTCCTGGGGCAGAACAGCAGGATTTGGGGGTCGAGGGGGGTCTGGGGGTGTCCCCCGGGCTCAGGGTTGGGGTCTCACCCGCTCCCCCTGGGTGCCGAGGCGCCGCGCCGCTTCCGTGTAAAGCCTCAGGTGGCGCTCCAGGTGCTCCGCGTACTCTGGAAACAGGGAAAAAAACCGGGATAACGCACACACGGGGACACCAAAACCCCGAGCTAAAAGAGGACTTCGGGGGGCTCACCCGTGCGGAAATGAGGGTCTCCCCCCTGCAGCCGTGCCCGCAGCCCCTGGATGCGCCGGAGCAGATCCTGGTGCTGCTGCCGCAGCTCCGGGGGCACCGGGCGCCCGGCGCGGCCGAACGGCACCATCTGGGGAGGGGGCCACAAACCGGGGGCTCAGCGGCAGCTCCGGGGGTCCCCCGGGTTCCTCTGCACCCCCAAAGAGCGCGGGAGCCCCCTGACCTTCCGCTCCAGCCGCTCCCGGTCGAACAGCAGCAGGTTGAGGCTCGGGAATGTCGGGACAGATCTGGGAAAGAGGGATCACGGGGTGGGGGGGGGACGTGACAAAAAGACCCCCTCTGAAAAAGCCAGAGCGGCCGTGGGATGTTGGAGGAGGGGAATGGGGAGCCCAGGGGGGTCCTGGGGGATCCCAGGGGGGTTCTAGGGGATCCCAGTGGGGTTCTGGGGGATCCCAGGGGTGTCCTGGGGGATCCCAGGGGGGTTCTAGGGGATCCCAGGGGGTTTCTGGGGGATCCCAGGGGGGTCTTAGGGGATCCCAGGGGGTCTCGGGGGATCCCAGGGGTGTCCTGGGGGATCCAGGGGGTTCTGGGGGATCCCAGGGGGGTCTCGGGGGATCCCAGGGGGGTCTTGGGGGATCCCAGGGGTGTCCCAGGGGATCCCAGGGGGGTTCTAGGGCATCCCAGGGGGGTCTCGGGGGATCCCAGGGGGGTCCTAGGGGATCCCAGGGGTGTCCTAGGGGATCCCAGGGGCGTCCCAGGGGTGTCCCGGGGGATCCCAGGGGTGTCCTGGGGGATCCCAGGGGTATCCTAGGGGATCCCAGGGGTGTCCTAGGGGATCCCAGGGGGTTTCTGGGGGATCCCAGGGGGGTCCTAGGGGATCCCAGGGGTGTCCTAGGGGATCCCAGGGGGGTTCTAGGGGATCCCAGGGGGGTCTTAGGGGATCCCAGGGGTGTCCTAGGGGATCCCAGGGGGGTTCTAGGGGATCCCAGGGGTGTCCTAGGGGATCCCAGAGCATCCCACCCCCCCAATTCCCAGCCCTATTCCCACCACAGCTCTCCTCCCCCTGCAATTCCCGGTGTTCCCCACCTCTCCTCACCTGTTGTTCCCACCCCTGGGAGCCGCCACGCTCGGTTTGGGAACGGCGACCTGAGCAGGAGGAAAGCTCCGTGTTACCCGATCCTTTTCCCGTCTCCCGGCCCGATCCCGCGGTATTCCCGGCGGCTTTTCCCGGCACTCACCGTGGATTCAGCGGCCGCTTCCAGCACCAACCAGCGCTCGGAGCGCGGCTCCAGCTGCCGCTGAGCTCCCAGCGGCTCCCGGATCCGCACCCACACCTCCAGCCGCCCGCCCGTGCGGCGCCGCCCGTCCAGCAGCTGCGGGAATGAGGCGGGAATGATGCGGGAAGGATGCAGGAAAGATGCGGGGATGATCCGGGGATGATGCGGGAATGATGCGGGAATGATTCGGGAAAGATGCGGGAATGATGCAGGAATGATGCGGGAATGATTTGGGAATGATGCGGGGATGATGCGGGAAAGATGCGGGAAAGATGCGGGAATTATTCGGGAAAGATTTGGGAAAGATGCGGGAATGATGCGGGAATGATGCGGGAATGATGTGGGAATGATGCGGGAATGATGCGGGAAAGATGCGGGGATGATGCGGGAATGATTCGGGAATGATGCGGGAAAGATGCAGGAAAGATGCGGGAAAGATGCAGGAATGATGCGGGAAAGATGCAGGAAAGATGCGGGAATGATTCAGGAAAGATGCGGGAATGATTCGGGAAAGATGCGGGAATGATGCAGGAATGATGCGGGAATGATGCGGGAATGATGCGGGGATGATGCGGGGATGATGCGGGAAAGATGCAGGAAAGATGCGGGGATGATTCGGGAAAGATGCGGGGATGATGTGGGGATGACGCCGGGTTTGGGGATGTCCTGGGGAACGCTGGGAAAGCGCTGGGAGGGAGGCGTGAGGACCACCAGGACTCTCCGGGATGGAGGAGGCACATCTGGGACCACCCGGAAGCCTCGGGGAACACCAGGGAAAAAGGGAAAGGGTTCCCCGATTCCTCACCTCCAGCTGCTCCCGCAGCTCGCAGCTCCCTTCCAGCGCCTCGAGGCGCAGCTGAGCCGAGCCCAGAGCCCGCTCCGGCCGGAACAGCCCCCTGAGGATCAGGCCCAGGGCTCGGGATCGCCGGGATCCAGCCGCGATCCCAACGGAATCCCAGGAACATCCCGGAAAAACGGGGAATCGCCGCACTCCAGAGTTACCTTTCCCTCCCTCCGGCTCCTCTTTACCCAGACACACGCTGGATTTTCCAGGCTGTGTTCCGTGTTTTGCGTGCTCTTCTCTGCGTTTTCTCCCTCCTGTGCTACTTCATGTGTTTCCTGCTTTGTTTCCCATTTTTTTTTCTGTACTTCCCACTGCGTTTTTCACAATCCCTGTGCCGTTTTCCCCGTTTTCCTACATTTTCCTACGCCACTTTTCCCACTCTCTGCACCTCCCTCGTTTTCCGCGTCACTTCCCCGTGTCACTTCCAACATTCCCCGTATTCCCTACGGGGTTTTCCATAAGGTTCCCTGTATTATTCCCTCCTCCCCGTCCCCGAATTCCCCCTCCATACCCTTTCTGGGTCACCTCGAACTTGATCCCACGGGAGCTCAGGAGCCTGCGCAGCCCCCGGTGCCCCCGGAGCAGCCGCAGCCGGAACCGTGCCCGGAATTCTGGGGAGGGGGAGAGTCGGTGAGGACCCCCTTGGGGACAGCCCAGCCCCGGGGACAGCCCCCAAAGACCCCCCCAATTCCCAGGATGTACCGGGACAATCCGTGTTTTTGACGACATTGGTCTTGTCCCGCTGCGCCTCCTCCTGTGGGGGAGTCAGGGATAAATTGGGGGTCCCAGGGGACACTGAGGGGACACTGAGGGGACACAGAGGGGACACTGAGGGGACACTGAGGGGACACTGAGGGGACACAGAGGGGACACACAGAGGGGACACTGAGGGGACACGGAGGGGACACTGAGGGGACACTGAGGGGACACTGAGGGGACACACAGAGGGGACACTGAGGGGACACTGAGGGGACACGGAGGGGACACACTGAGGGGACACACAGAGGGGACACACAGAGGGGACACTGAGGGGACACTGAGGGGACACTGAGGGGACACACAGAGGGGACACTGAGGGGACACTGAGGGGACACTGAGGGGACACAGAGGGGACACTGAGGGGACACTGAGGGGACACAGAGGGGACACACAGAGGGGACACTGAGGGGACACTGAGGGGACACTGAGGGGACACAGAGGGGACACACTGAGGGGACACTGAGGGGACACACAGAGGGGACACACAGAGGGGACACTGAGGGGACACACAGAGGGGACACTGAGGGGACACGGAGGGGACACTGAGGGGACACTGAGGGGACACTGAGGGGACACAATGAGGGGACACTGAGAGGACACTGAGGGGACACTGAGGGGACACTGAGGGGACACTGAGGGGACAGTGAGGGGACACACAGAGGGGACACTGAGGGGACACTGAGGGGACACTGAGGGGACACTGAGGGGACACACTGAGGGGACACTGAGAGGACACTGAGGGGACACGGAGGGGACACTGAGGGGACACTGAGGGGACACTGAGAGGACACAGAGGGGACACTGAGGGGACACTGAGGGGGGACACTGAGGGGACACTGAGGGGGACGCTGAGGGGGACACTGAGGGGGCACACAGAAGGGACACACAGAGGGGACACTGAGGGGACACTGAGGGGACACTGAGGGGACACGGAGGGGACACGGAGGGGACACACAGAGGGGACACAGAGGGGACACTGAGGGGACACTGGGGACACTGAGGGGACACTGAGGGGACACTGAGGGGACACTGAGGGGACACGGAGGGGACACACAGAGGGGACACTGAGGGGACACTGAGGGGACACTGAGGGGACACACAGAGGGGACACACAGAGGGGACACTGGGGGGACACTGAGGGGACACTGAGGGGACACTGAGGGGACACGGAGGGGACACTGAGGGGACACTGAGGGGAAACTGAGGGGACACTGAGGGGACACACAGAGGGGACACTGAGGGGACACTGAGGGGACACTGAGGGGACACGGAGGGGACACTGAGGGGACACACAGAGGGGACACTGAGGGGACACTGAGGGGACACAGAGGGGACACTGAGGGGACACTGAGGGGACACTGAGGGGACACGGAGGGGACACACTGAGGGGACACTGAGGGGACACTGAGGGGACACTGAGGGGACACACAGAGGGGACACTGAGGGGACACTGAGGGGACACGGAGGGGACACAGAGGGGACACACAGAGGGGACACTGAGGGGGGACACAGAGGGGACACAGAGGGGACACTGAGGGGACACTGAGGGGACACTGAGGGGACACGGAGGGGACACACAGAGGGGACACTGAGGGGACACACAGAGGGGACACACAGAGGGGACACTGAGGGGACACTGAGGGGACACTGGGTGACACTCAGGGGACACTGAGGGGACATTGAGGGGGACACTGAGGGGACACTGAGGGGACACTGGGGGGACACAGAGGGGACACTGAGGGGACACGGAGGGGACACAGAGGGGACACTGAGGGGACACACAGAGGGGACACTGAGGGGACACTGAGGGGACACTGAGGGGACACACAGAGGGGACACTGAGGGGACACTGAGGGGACACACAGAGGGGACACTGAGGGGACACTGAGAGGACACTGAGGGGACACGGAGGGGACACTGAGGGGACACAGAGGGGACACTGAGGGGACACAGAGGGGACACGGAGGGGACACACAGAGGGGAGGGTCCCCAGGGGGGTCTCCACTCACCGCACTGGGGTGGGGGAACTCGAAGCGCACAAAAGTGTCCAGGTCACCGGCTGCCACACCTGGGGAGGGGACACGTGGCACCAGGTGTGCAGCTGTCCCTGTCCCCGGCTCCCCGCTCCCAGTTTGCCCAGTTTCTCTCACCTGCAGGCACTGGGAGGCCAATCCCTCTCTCTATCCCCAGCTCCAGGTCGCTGCTGCTCAGCTCCGGGAACATCCTGGAGGGGAGGAAACCTGTCAGAGCCCCCCTAGACTAAACCCCGCCCCTCCAGGTGTGCCCAGGTGTGCCCAGGTGTGCCCAGGTGTGCCCAGGTGACCCCTCACTTGATGACACTGAAGGTCCTCTGCTCGTAGCGGGGTTTTGGGGGGGGTCCTCCCCGGTTGTGTTCCCTCCTCAGGGTCTCCATGTGCCGCCGGCATTCCTCGGCCAGCGCCTCACACCTGGGGGGACACACCTGGACAGGTGACACCCCACCCCAGCACCACCACCACCCCGGGGTCCCCCCCAGCCAGGGATCAGCCTCCTCTTCCTCAGAGGAGGAGGAAGATCCCATCTGCCCCCAGCCCAGAGCTCACCTGGTGGTCTCCGAGATGTTCCCCAGCTGAGCGAATTGTCGGGAGTAGGTGAGACACATCTGGGGAACATCAGGAACGGGAGGAAGAGGAGGGAGAGGAGGAAGAGCAAGGGAGAGGGCAGGTAAAGGAGAAGGAAGAGGAAAAAGAGAAGGAAAGAAGGAAAAAAGAGAAACGAAAAGGAGAAAAGGGAAAATGAATAAGGAGAAAAAGGAAGAAAAAGAGGCAAAAGGAGACAGGGAAGAGGGACAAGAAGAGGAAAAGAGGGAAGAGGGACAAGAAGAGGGAAAGAAGGAAAAAAGATAAATGAAAAGGAGAAAAGGGAAAATGAATAAGGAGAAAAAGGAAGAAAAAGAGGAAAAAGAGACAGGGAAGAGGGACAAGAAGAGGAGAAGAGGGAAGAGGGACAAGAAGAGGGAAAGAAGGAAAAAAGATAAATGAAAAGGAGAAAAGGGAAAATGAATAAGGAGAAAAAGGAAGAAAAAGAGGAAAAGACAGGGAAGAGGGACAAGAAGGAAAGAGGGAAGAGAAAGAAGGAAGTTTTCCACATCTAATAACCTGGAGCTCCTCTCTTTGCGGTGCTCCTCCAGTCCCTCAGTTCCTGGGGATACTCCCCAGTTTTTGAGACCCTTTTTTTGGGGGGGTTTGCCCCGGTTATTTTTGGTATTCCCCCCGTTTTTTGGGGTGTCCCCTCACCTGGTGCTGCTTCCTCAGGGCCCCCGCCAGCTGCAGGAAGACCTTGGCAGCCTCGGGGGGCATGGGGACCCCTCTGCCTGGCCCCAGCTCGAACTCTGCCCCGTCCAGGGGCACCTCGGGGACCTGCGGCAGGGATTTGGGATCCGAGGAGTGAAAAAAGAGATCCCCGAGGGGCTGGGATCCGGGATGGAGGCGCAGAGGGGGGCCTCACCTGGGCGATATCCACGGGGAGCCCCCCTCGGGCGGCGCCGATAAGCCCCTCGATGCCTTTGGCCCGGCGCAGCAGCAGCTTGGCTCCCTCCAGGTCATTGCGGCGTTTGGCGCGGAGAGCCGCCTGAGCCAGCTGCCTCCTCCTCAGCTCCAGGAATTCCAGCTGCTGCTGGGCTGGGAGAGGGGCCACAGGGGGGGTCAGGGTGCCCCCAGCCCGCCCTCGGCGCCCCCCAGCCCCTCCTGTACCTTTCCCAGCGGGTTTGGGGTCGGGGTGGGAATTCCGGGGCGGCGCTGGTTGTTTGGGAGCGGGAGGAGAGCTGGGCTGGAGCCGGAGCTGTGGGAGGATGGAAAGGATCACTGGGAATGTCCCACTCCGGGGGGAGTCCTGTCCTGGATTCCTTAGGGTCCCAAATCCCACCTTGGTGTTCCCCTTCTCCTCCTCCTCCTCCTCTTCCTCCTGCTCTGGCCCCGTCAGCTTCAAGGCAGCCTCCAGCATCCCAGAAAGGCTTGGCTCCGAGGGGCTCTCCGTGCCCTGGATGGGGGGAAAGCCTGGAAAAGGGGGGGATCCCCATGGAAACAGGGACCCCCAGCCCCACCGCGGCCCCCACAGCGGGGAGGAAGCGGGAACGTACCCGGGGGAACCGGCAGCTCCGAGAGATCCACGGCTTTTCCGGCCTTGTGAGCGCAGAGGGCAGCCTGGTATTGCTGGGGGGCACAGGGGGGTCAGGGGGCACCCAGAGCGGGACTGGGAGCACTGGGGCAGACTGGGAGCACCCACAGAGCGGGACTGGGAGCACTGGGGCAGACTGGGAGCACTGGGGCAGACTGGGAGCACCCACAGAGCGGGACTGGGAGCACTGGGGCAGACTGGGAGCACCCACAGAGCGGGACTGGGAGCACTGGGGCAGACTGGGAGCACCCACAGAGCGGGGACTGGGAGCACTGGGGCAGACTGGGAGCACTGGGGCAGACTGGGAGCATCCTCAGAGCGGGACTGGGAGCACTGGGGCAGACTTGGAGCACCCACAGAGCGGGACTGGGAGCACTGGGGCAGACTGGGAGCACCCACAGAGCGGGACTGGGAGCACTGGGGCAGACTGGGGTCACCCACAGAGCGGGACTGGGAGCACTGGGGCAGACTGGGAGCACCCAGAGAGCGGGACTGGGAGCACTGGGGCAGACTGGGATCACCCACAGAGCGGGACTGGGAGCACTGGGGCAGACTGGGAGCACCCACAGAGCGGGACTGGGAGCACTGGGGCAGACTGGGAGCACCCACAGAGCGGGACTGGGAGCACTGGGGCAGACTGGGAGCACCCACAGAGCGGGACTGGGAGCACTGGGGCAGACTGGGAGCACCCACAGAGCGGGACTGGGAGCACTGGGGCAGACTGGGAGCATCCTCAGAGCGGGACTGGGAGCACTGGGGCAGACTGGGAGCACCCACAGAGCGGGACTGGGAGCACTGGGGCAGACTGGGAGCACCCACAGAGCGGGACTGGGAGCACTGGGGCAGACTGGGAGCACCCACAGAGCGGGACTGGGAGCACTGGGGCAGACTGGGAGCACTGGGGCAGACTGGGAGCACTGGGGCAGACTGGGAGCACCCACAGAGCGGGACTGGGAGCACTGGGGCAGACTGGGAGCACTGGGGCAGACTGGGAGCACCCACAGAGCGGGACTGGGAGCACTGGGGCAGACTGGGAGCACCCACAGAGCGGGACTGGGAGCACTGGGGCAGACTGGGAGCACCCACAGAGCGGGACTGGGAGCACTGGGGCAGACTGGGAGCACCCACAGAGCGGGACAGGGAGCACTGGGGCAGACTGGGATCACCCACAGAGCGCGACTGGGAGCACTGGGGCAGACTGGGATCACCCACAGAGCGGGACTGGGAGCACTGGGGCAGACTGGGAGCACCCACAGAGCAGGACTGGGAGCACTGGGGCCAGACTGGGATCACCCACAGAGTGGGACTGGGAGCACTGGGGCCGGACTGGGGTCACCCACAGAGCAGGACTGGGAGCACTGGGGCAGACTGGGAGCACCCACAGAGCGGGACTGGGAGCACTGGGGCAGACTGGGAGCACCCACAGAGCGGGACTGGGAGCACTGGGGCAGACTGGGAGCACTGGGGCAGACTGGGAGCACCCACAGAGCGGGACTGGGAGCACTGGGGCAGACTGGGAGCACCCACAGAGCGCGACTGGGAGCACTGGGGCAGACTGGGATCACCCACAGAGCGGGACTGGGAGCACTGGGGCAGACTGGGAGCACCCACAGAGCAGGACTGGGAGCACTGGGGCCAGACTGGGATCACCCACAGAGTGGGACTGGGAGCACTGGGGCCGGACTGGGGTCACCCACAGAGCAGGACTGGGAGCACTGGGGCAGACTGGGAGCACCCACAGAGCGGGACTGGGAGCACTGGGGCAGACTGGGAGCACCCACAGAGCGGGACTGGGACAGGAGCACCATGGTGGCACTGGGATGGCTGCTGTGGAACTGGGAGCACCCGCAGCAGGACTGGGCTCCTCCCAGGGCGGGACTGGGATGGCTGTGCCTGGACTGGGATCACTGGTCTGGGACTGGGATTGTTCTTCTGGGACTGGGATGGCTGTGCCTGGACTGGGATTGTTGTTCTGGGACTGGGATCACTGGTCTGGCACTGGGATCACTGTCTGGCACTGGGATCACTCTCAGGCACTGGGATCACTGGCACTGGGATCACTGGTCTAGGACTGGGATCACAGCTCTGGCACTGGGATCACTGGTCTGGCACTGGGATCACTGGCACTGGGATCACTGGCACTGGGATCACTGGCACTGGGATCACAGCTCTGGCACTGGGATCACAGCTCTGGCACTTGGTTCACTGGTTTGGCACTGGGATCACTGGTTTGGCACTGGGATCACTGGTCTGGGACTGGGATCAGGGCACTGGGATCACTGGTCTGGCACTGGGATCACTGGTCTGGGACTGGGATCACTGGTCTGGCACTGGGATCACAGCTCTGGCACTGGGATCACTCTCTGGCACTGGGATCACTGGTCTAGGACTGGGATCAGGGCTCTGACACTGGGATCACTGGTCTGGCACTGGGATCACTGGTCTTTCACTGGGATCACTGGCACTGGGACCACAGCTCTGGCACTGGGATCACAGCTCTGGCACTGGGATCACTGGTCTGGCACTGGGATCACAGCTCTGGGATCACTGGCACTGGGATCACTGGCACTGGGATCACTGGTCTGGCACTGGGATCACAGCTCTGGGATCACTGGCACTGGGATCACTGGCACTGGGATCACAGCTCTGGCACTGGGATCACTGGTCTGGGACTGGGATCACAGCTCTGGGATCACTGGCACTGGGATCACTGGCACTGGGATCACTGGTCTGGCACTGGGATCACAACTCTGGCACTGGGATCACTCTCTGGCACTGGGATCACTCTCTGGCACTGGGATCACAGCTCTGGCACTGGGATCACAGCTCTGGCACTGGGATCACTCTCTGGCACTGGGATCACTGGCACTGGGATCACTCTCTGGGATTGGGATCACTCTCTGGCACTGGGATCACTGGTCTAGGACTGGGATCACTGGTCTGGCACTGGGATCACTGGTCTAGGACTGGGATCACTGGTCTGGGACTGGGATCACTGGCACTGGGATCACTGGCACTGGGATCACAGCTCTGACACTGGGATCACTGGTCTGGGACTGGGATCACTGGTCTGGCAGTGGGATCACTGGTCTGGGATCACTGGTCTGGCACTGGGATCACTGGCACTGGGATCACTGGTCTGGGACTGGGATCACTGGTCTGGCACTGGGATCACTGGCACTGGGATCACTCTCTGGCACTGGGATCACTGGTCTAGGACTGGGATCACTGGTTTGGCAGTGGGATCACTGGTCAGGCACTGGGATCACTCTCTGGCACTGGGATCACTGGTCTTTCACTGGGATCACTGGCACTGGCACTGGGATCACTCTCTGGCACTGGGATCACAGCTCTGGCACTGGGATCACAGCTCTGGCACTGGGATCACTGGCACTGGGATCACTGGTCTGGCACTGGGATCACTGGCACTGGGATCACTCTCTGGCACTGGGATCACTGGTCTGGCACTGGGATCACTCTCTGGCACTGGGATCACTGGCACTGGCACTGGGATCACAGCTCTGGGACTGGGATCACTGGTCTGGCACTGGGATCACTGCTCTGGCACTGGGATCACTCTCAGGCACTGGGATCACTCTCTGGCACTGGGATCACTGGTCTGGCACTGGGATCACTGGTCTAGGACTGGGATCACAGCTCTGGGACTGGGATCACTGGTCTAGGACTGGGATCATTGCTCTGGCACTGGGATCACTCTCTGGCACTGGGATCACTGGTCTGGCACTGGGATCACTGGTTTGGCACTGGGATCACTGGCACTGGGATCACTCTCTGGCACTGGGATCACTGGCACTGGGATCACTGGTGTGGCACTGGGATCACAGCTCTGGCACTGGGATCACAGCCCTGGCACTGGGATCACTGGCACTGGGATCACTCTCTGGGATTGGGATCACTCTCTGGCACTGGGATCACTCTCTGGCACTGGGATCACTGGTCTAGGACTGGGATCACTGGTCTGGCAGTGGGATCACTGGTCTGGCACTGGGATCACAGCCCTGGACGCAGCTCCTCTCCCACCTTGACGATCCTCTCGTGCATCCGTGCCTTCCTGCCGTCCCCGCCGTCCCTGGCCTGCGCCGCGGCCGCCCGGTACCGCTCCATGCGCTGCTCCAGCGCCTCCCGCACGTCCCGCGGCGCCTCTGGGGCAGGAAAACGGCAAAGTCCCGGGAATTCCCCCTTTCCCTCCCTGCTCCGTGCCCCCCACAGCACCCGGGGCTGACCTGCGGCGGGAGGGGCCGCGCTGGGGGCCGCCGCATCCCTCTGCGGAGAATCCTTCGGGAGCGGAGCCTTTGGCTCCTCCGGCCGAGGCTCTGAGGGGAGGGAACGGCCAGATCCCACCGGGGCCTGCGGGACCCCCCAGAGCCCACCGGGATCCCCCAGATCCCACCGGGACCCCCCAGATCCCACCAGGACCTGCAGGAACCCTCAGATCCCACCGGGACCTGCAGGAACCCCCCCAGAGCCCACCGGGACCCCCCAGAGCCCACCGGGACCTGCAGGACCCCACTAGGACCTACAGGACCCCCCAGATCCCACCAGGACCCCCCAGATCCCACCAGGACCCCCCAGACCCCACTAGGACCTACAGGACCCCCCAGATCCCACCAGGACCCCCCAGATCCCACCAGGACCCCCCAGACCCCACTAGGACCTACAGGACCCCCCAGATCCCACCAGGACCCCCCAGACCCCACCGGGACCTGCAGGACCCCCCAGATCCCACCGGGGCCTGCAGACCCCACCAGGACCCCCCCAGATCCCACCAGGACCTGCAGGACCCCCCAGACCCCACCAGGACCCCCCAGATCCCACCAGGACCCCTCAGATCCCACCAGGACCCCCCAGATCCCACCAAGACCTGCAGGAACCCCCCAGAGCCCACCAGGACCTGCAGGACCCCACCAGGACCCTCCAGATCCCACCGGGACCCCCCAGACCCCACCAGGACCTACAGGACCCCCCCAACCAGGAGCTCAGCCCCTTTCCATGGGGGTCTCACCAGGGGCTGCTGGATTACTGCCCTGCTCCAGCGCCTGCAGCTGAGCCTCCAGCCTCTGGAAAACCACAGCACAGGAGGGAGGAATTGTGGCCCGGCCCAGAGGGATTTTTGGGGGAGAATTCCAGGAATCCGGGACGTACCTTGGCCGCTCGGAAGCGCCCCAGGGCCGTGGCCGTGTCCCCGCGGCGTTTGGCCACCAGAGCTTCCTTCTGCAGCTCCTGGAGCCGCGCCCGGAGCGCGCCGGGAACGGGGCTGGGGTCTGGGCTGGGGTCTGGGCTGGGGTCTGGGCTGGGGTCTGGGCTGGGGTCCGGGCAGGGGTCTGGGCAGGGGTCTGGGCTGGGGTCTGGGCTGGGGTCTGGGCTGGGGTCTGGGCAGGGGTCTGGGCTGGGGTCCGGGCAGGGGTCTGGGCTGGGGTCTGCGCTGGGGTCCGGGCAGGGGTCTGGGCTGGGGTCTGCGCTGGGGTCTGGGCTGGGGTCTGCGCTGGGGTCTGGGCAGGGGTCTGGGCTGGGGTCCGGGCTGGGGTCTGGGCAGGGGTCTGGGCAGGGGTCTGGGCTGGGGTCTGCGCTGGGGTCTGGGCAGGGGTCTGGGCTGGGGTCTGCGCAGCGCTGGGGACGGGCAGGGGGCTGCACTGCAGCCTCAGGGCTCACGGGGGGCGGCGGCCCAGGGGCTCCCCCGCCCTTCCCCAGAGCCACGGGAGGAGGAATCTCGGCCTCGTCGATCTGTTTCCCCTTCTGGACCGACTCCAGCATCTGCTCCAGGGTCTGAGGGAGAAGGGGAACGGGGGAAAACGGTGAAAAATCCGCAGGAATGGGGTGAAACGGGAGCAGAGGTGGGGAGAAGGGGGTGGAACAGGGGTCTGCCAGCAGGAAACGGGATGAGGCAGGGCTCAGAACTGAATGAAGGAGAACGGACGGAACGGAACTGAAGGAGGGAATGGAATGAAATGGAATGAAATGGAGTTTCATTGCAGAACTGGGGGAAGCGAGATAAAACCGGGCTCAGAATCGGAAAAAAAAGCAGATTAAACTTGCTCAGAGTCAGGCAAAACTGGGTCAAACAGAACCGTGACAAGCTGCTCGACGGCATGAACCCGAGGTTATTCCGAAGGTTTAGAGGGCAGATGGATGGGGAGAGGCCAGTTTGCCCCAGTTTGGCCCAGTTTGGCCCAGTTTGGGCCTGGACTCACCCTGAGGCCGCGCTGGAGGCGCCGCAGCCGGGCGCCGTTCCCGTTCTCCCGGGCTGCGTTCTCCAGAGCCGCCCTGTAGAGCTCTGCACGTTCCTCCAGCTCCTCCAGCAGTGCCCCGGGCCCCTGCGGGAACACCGGGAACACCGGGAACACCGGGAACACCGGGAGCCCCCTCCCTGGCCCCGGGACGGCCCCACCAAAATCGCTTGGAAATGTGTGAGGAGTTTCCCCCAAAAAAAAAATCTGGTTTGCAGCTCCCCAAATTGCCCCAAAACTGCCCAAAAATTCACCCCAAAGTCGCTTGGGAATGTGTCAGGAGTTAAAATAAAACTCTGGTTTGAATCTCTCCAAATTGCCCCAAAACTGCCCAAAAATTCACCCAAAGTCGCTTGGAAATGCGTGAGGCGCCGGATGGCCCCAGGTGGCCCCAGGTTGCCCCAGGATGGCCCCAGATGGCCCCAGGTGGCCCCAGGTGGCCCCAGGTAGCCCCAGGTGGCCCCAGGATGGCCCCAGATGGCCCAGGATGGCCCCAGATGGCCCCAGGTGGCCCAGGATGGCCCCAGGATGGCCCCGGGACGGCCCCAGGTGGCCCCAGGTTGCCCCAGGTTGCCCCGGGGTGGCCCCGGGATGGCCCAGGTTGCCCCAGGTTGCCCCAGATGGCCCCAGGTTGCCCCAGGTGGCCCCAGGTGGCCCCGGGAGGTACCTGCGGGGTCTGGGTGGCAGCAGCACTCTCAGAGCCCTCCTCCAGCACCTCCTGCAGCTCCGCCTGCTCAGGGAATCCCGGCAATCAGCCCTGGCTTGGGGCAGCGAGAGCCTTTTCCAAGCTGAGCATCTCCCCCCCGCTTCCTCCCTCACCAGCAGCTCCTCTTCATTCTCCAGATCTTCCTCCTCCTCCTCCTCCTCCTCGGGGTCCTGGAGGCAGAGCTGGGCCAGGGCCTCGACTGCTGCCACAGCTGAGGGGACGGGAGGGTCACCAATCTCTTTGTGGGGGAAGCTGAGCCCCTTTTCGAGGGGGCTCCGGGCAAAGGGGAGAGGATTTTACCTCGCTGCGGGGCCGCGGCCGGTTCTCCCCGCTCCGGAGGCTCCCGGCCGCCCAGCAGCTGCAGCAGCTCGGCCTCCAGCGCCGTGTCCCCGTCCCCCCCGGTGTCCCCGGGGCTGTGCTCTGCACCCGGAGCCGCCAGCAGCCCCAGCTGAAAGGGGGGAGACAGCGCTGGGCGAGGGGGTCCCGGGATCCGGAGCAGGGGATCCCCCCCTCGGGATCCAGAGCAGGGGATCCCCCCTCGGGATCCGGAGCAGGGGATTCCCCCCCTCAGGATCCGGAGCAGGGGATCCCAGGATCCAGAGCAGGGGATCCCCCCCTCGGGATCCGGAGCAGGGGATCCCCCCTCGGGATCCGGAGCAGGAGATTCCACCCCTCGGGATCCGGAGCAGGAGATCCCCCCCATCAGGATCCAGAGCAGGAGATCCCCCCTCGGGATCCAGAGCAGGGGATCTCAGGATCCAGAGCAAAGGATCCTCCCCCTCGGGATCCGGAGCAGGGGATCCCGGGATCCAGAGCAGGGGATCCCGGGATCCAGAGCAGGGGATCCCCCCTCGGGATCCAGAGCAGGGGATCCCAGGATCCAGAGCAGGGGATCCCGGGATCCAGAGCAGGGAATCCCCCCCTTGGGATCCAGAGCAGGAGATCCCCCCTCGGGATCCGGAGCAGGGGATCCCGGGATCCAGAGCAGGGGATCCCAGGATCCAGAGCAGGGGATCCCCCCTCGGGATCCAGAGCAGGGGATCCCAGGATCCAGAGCAGGGGATCCCAGGATCCAGAGCAGGGGATTCCCCCTCGGGATCCAGAGCAGGGGATTCCCCCTCGGGATCCAGAGCAGGGGATCCCAGGATCCAGAGCAGGGGATTCCCCCCTCGGGATCCGGAGCAGGGAATCCCCCCCTCGGGATCCAGAGCAGGGGATCCTCCCTCAGGATCTGGAGCAGGGGATCCCCCTCGGGATCCAGAGCAGGGGATCCTCCCTCAGGATCTGGAGCAGGGGATTCCGGGATCCGGAGCAGGGGATCCCCGAAAGCGGTGGAGAGGAGGGAGGGGGTTTCCAGGAGCCCCCCCGGGGTGGGGGATCTGGATCAGGGGATCCGCCCCTCAGGATCCAGAGCAGGGGATTCCCGCTCCCTCGGGATCCGGAGCAGGGGATCCCGGGATCCAGAGCAGGAGATCCCCTCCCTCAGGATCCAGAGCAGGGGATCCCCCCTCGGGATCCAGAGCAGGGGATCCCCCCTCGGGATCCAGAGCAGGGGGTCCCCGAAAGCGGTGGAGCGGAGGGAGGGGGTTTCCAGGAGCCCCCCGGGGTGGGGGATCCGGAGCAGGGGGTCCCCGGTTACACTCACCTGCCTGGCCATGGCAGCGCCCCGGCCCGCGACCCTCCTGGCTCGGCTCATGGCTCCGTGTTCCCAGCCTGGAGGGGGAATAGGGGGAACCCCGGCGCTGAGCTGAGCCCCCGGCCTCTCGTCAGCCATTCCGAGCCCTCTTAATGCCCCAACCCGCCTCAGAGCCCCCCCCAAAAAATCTCGGGGTCCCCCCGCTCCTCACAAGGCCCCGCCGCCACACCCCACAAGGCCCAATGGCCCCTTTTCCCCCCACTCCCAGAGCACCCCCCAAGGCACCGTCAGTCCCCCAACTCTCCGCCGGCCCTCAGCGCCTCGAGCCCGGTGATCCCGGCGATCCCGGCCGCTCCTCGCGATCCCGGTTATCCCGGTTTATCCTCACTCACTTCCTGCTCCGCCGGCCGCTGTCAACAGCCCGCGCTTTACAGCAGCGCCGTCGCAAAAGCCGCTGTCGCAAAGCCTCTGCGGTCGCGTCTCGCTTTGCGGCGCGGGAGAACTACAACTCCCGGCGTGCCCCGCGGGCAGGGAAAAGGCGGGAAAACGTGAGGGGGGACGGTGGAGATAATTCCCCGAGGTGGAAAATGGGGTGGAAATCGGCGGAAATTCCACGGTTTTCACCTCAGGCCCGGAGGGTTTGGGTCTTTCTGTTGTGGTTGTGCCTTTGTGGGATTTAGGGGTATTGATTGGGCTGACAGGGGCGGGGTGGAGGGAAATGGCCGCTTGGGGCCTGAGGGAAAATAAGGAGGTGTGAGTGGGTGTAATAATGGAGAGCTGCGGTAATTTGAGGCTACTCAAATTGTCCCTCCCAGGTAGCGCCGAGATGGGGAAGCGCAGGACCCGCCCAGTGCCAGGTAACAGGGAAACAACAGCCCAAATTGTCCCAGATTGAGGCCAAAATGACCCTTCCCCACCAAACTGAGAGTCCCTTTGCCCGTCCCCACAACAGGCGACGGGAAATTCCACGCTCCCAAAGCCAAGCGGGTCCTTCAGGAGGCTCCAGGAGCCGCTGCCGTGGTCATTCCTTCCCAGAGTGGTGATCCCAAAGGAATTCCTGTGGGAGAGCACGGAGCTGGATCCCACGGGTATGGAGAACCTCCAGCACGGTGTTTTCACACCAAGCAGAGGGGAAAACTACCCCAAAGTGGCGGTTTTAATGTGGGTTGGTTTTTTTTTTTTTTTTTTTTCCTTTCAGGAGGAGAGAGACAAGGAAATCACAGCGCTGGAATCACCAAAACAGGGCGTTTCCGACCAGATGGAAGAGAATAATCGTTTGGAATTGCCCCAGCTGGGAATTTTGGAAGCGGATGGGACAGGAGAGGATGAGCTGGAGTCACCAAAACCAGGAATTTTGGATGGGGCAGGAGAGAATTGTCCAGAATCACCAAAACCAGCAATTTTGGAGGTGGATGGGGCAGGAGAGGAGCCCCCAGAGTCAGTGAAAGATGTAATTTTGGATGGAATGGGACAGAATCATCTGGAATCATCTCAGCTGGGAATCTCGGAGGGGAATGGAGCAGCAGAGAAGCAGCTGGAGTCACCCCAGCTGAGAATTCCAGAGGCAGATGGGGCAGGAGAAGAGCAGCTGGAGTCACTGAAACCGAGAATTTCGGATGGAACAGGAGAAGATCAGCTGGATTCACCAAAACCAGGAATTTCGGAGGTGGATGAGACAGCAGAGGAGCAGCTGGAAACGCCAGCAGACAGAATTTTGGATGGGACAGGAGAGGAGCATCCAGAGGCGGCACAAACAGGAACTTCAGAGGCAGACGAGGCAAGAGAAGAGCAGCCAGACCCACTGAAACAGGGAGTTTTGGATGGGGCAGAAGAGAACCAGCCGGAATCACCGAAACAAGGGAATTCTGGAGCACACAGCTCCAGCCCTGAGCACACGGTGACAGCCCCTGTGGAGAGTTTGGAGGTGCCAGATGCAGCAGGAGAGGAGGAAGAAGGTGCCCTGGAGGAAGGATGTGGCACTGGGGTTGCTCCGAGCGTGGACACGGCGTCCCCAGATCGTCCCAGCGACGCCCAGAGCGGCAGAGGGGATGCAGAGAGCAGGAATTCCCAGGATGGGATCCCAGGATTGGATCCAGCAGCCACCAGCACCGAGCCCCAGGACCACGGGGAAAGGAGCAGCCCAGAGCTCCCAACAGAGAAGGTACAATTGGGGTCGAGGGGCTCCTCCCCATGCTTATGGGAACCCAGAGACCCCTCCCCAGCTCAGCTGGGACCCTCCCCAGGGGACAGACCCAGCTCCTTTCTTTCCCTGCAGCCATTTCCAGACGCCGCTGGGCAGCATCTGGACACCACGGCCCAGATCCACGCCGGCTCCACGGGGAACAGCCCAGCACAGCCACGGGAAAGGTGAGTGGATCCTGCAGGAGTAACCCCTGGTTTTGACCGAAACCCCTGAGGTGGGGAGCAGGAATTGACTGTCCTTCTCCCCGCAGCGCCACGGAGCCGCCGGACGCCAGCGACGTCATCCGCGGGCTGATCCGGGAGCTCTCAGACCTCAAGTAAGTGTTAAATCCGTGGTTTTTTTCCCTGGAATCGGGGGTCCAGCGCCCTTTGGGTGACGCCCGTGTCCCCCCACAGCCGCCTGGCCATGGGTGCCCACAGGGGACTGGAGCTGCTCCGGAGGCCAAAGGCACGGCGTGGCCGGAGGCCAGCGCTCAGTGGAAGCCGCTGGAAGGAGGGGTAGGGACATCAGGAATAACCATTTTTATTGATGGAAACAACGGGAATAAACCAGCCTTCATCTGGAGAATGGTTCCAGCGCTGACTGCTGGGCTCTTCCAGCCGTGGTGGGTGAATAAATCACGCCAAACTCATCCAAAACAGGAATTAATGGTTCCTGGGATAAAGGCTCCAACACTTGGAGCAGCGGCTCCCTCCCAGTCCCTTTCTGGCCTGGGATGAACCAAAACTCACAATCCAACCCAAAACTTCCAGTAACAGCTCCAGCACCCGGAGCACTGACCCCTTCCTGGCCTGGGGATTAACCAAAACTCAACCATCTGACCCAGAACATCTGCTGATGGCTCCAGCACATGGGGGACTGGCCCCTTCCCAGCCTGGGATTAACCAAAACTCAACCATCTGACCCAGAACATCTGCTGATGGCTCCAGCACATGGGGGACTGGCCCCTTCCCAGCCTGAGATTAACCAAAACTCAGAACTCCAACCTCAAACCTAACACAAAACTCAGAACTGGCCCCACTGGCAGGGCCCAAATCTGGCCGGGGAGAATCTTCCGGAGTCCCACGGTGTCAGGAGGTGGCACAGAGTCACACAAACTGGGGACACTGGTCCTGCTGGGCAGCGCCGAGCCGTGGTCTCATCCTCTGAGGAAGTCTCTGGAAGAGAAGCCAGGAGAGGTGGGAACACCAGGAAGCATCAGCACACACCCCTGATTAGTGCAGAATCCCATCCTGGATAAATCCAGGCTCCAGGCATGTCCCCTAACTTATGTCACCTGTTTCCCAGTGCCTCCTGCTTCCCTCAGCTCTGGCTCCTTGGTGAGATTCCCTCATGGGAATCCTGCTCCTGGATAAATCCAGGCTTGGATCCAAAACCCCTCAGTAGCTGCACGGGGACATGGACTCTCCCATCCTTTAGCTACTTCCCAGTGTTCCCTTTGGTAGCTCCGATTCCCTGCCCACATTCCTCTGGGGAATCTGGCTAAACCCAGGTCTGGTGCAGCACAATCCACCAAACCCCACACCCGTGTGGGGATGCGACATCCTCCATCCCTCACCTACTCCCTGGCGTCCCTCCGCAGTGCCATTCCAGATTCCTCAGGGAATGAATCCCAGCCTTGGATGCTGCCACACCCCACGGATACCTGCACGGTGACACAGGAACCTCCATCTCGGCTACATCCTGGTGTCCCTCTGCCTCTTGCCGGCGTTCCTGGCGTGCGCCGGGCGGGGAGTAGACGGAGGTGTAGCCGCGGTGCGTGAGGGGACAGAAGCGGCGCGTGTGGGCCTGGTCCTGGCGTGGCCCCCGCACTGGGGACACACGTAGCTGCGCAGCACGGGGCACTGCAGGCGGCCCTGGTCGTCCCGCATGCTGTGGCTCCGGTACATGCCCGGCGCCTCCCCGTTGTGCTGGCAGAACGAGCACGGAGCCAGCCTGGCGCCGGGAGCTGCGCCGGGAGCTGGACCGGCAACCGGGAGCTGGACCGGTACTGGGAGCTGGACTGGCACCGTGAGCTGGACCGT
>NW_027077113.1:0-26609 GCF_009819655.1 Sylvia atricapilla | reverse complement strand
CCGGGGTGTCCCCGGGGGCGTCCCCAATGTCCCCAATGTGTCCCCGGGGGTGTCCCCATTGTGTCCCCAGTGTGTCCCCAGTGCGTCCCTCGGGTGTCCCCAACGTGTCCCCGGGGGTGTCCCCAATGTGTCCCCAATGTCCAAAATGTGTCCCCAGCGTGTCCCCATTGTGTCCCCAGTGCGTCCCTCGGGTGTCCCCAAGGTGCCCCCGGGGTGTCCCCGGGGTGTCCCCGGGGGCGTCCCCAATGTCCCCAATGTGTCCCTGGGGTGCCCCCAACGTGTCCCCAGTGCATCCCTGGGGTGTCCCAAATGTGTCCCCGGGGGTGCCCCCACTGTGTCCCCAGCATGTCCCTGGGGTGTCCTCAATGTGTCCCCGGGGTGTCCCCAGTGTGTCCCCAACGTGTCCCCAGTGCGTCCCTCGGGTGTCCCTCGGGTGTCCCTAATGTGTCCCCAGTGCGTCCCTCGGGTGTCCCTCGGGTGTCCCTAATGTGTCCCCAACGTGTCCCTCGGTGTCCCCAAGGTGTCCCCATTGTGTCCCCAGTGCGTCCCTCGGGTGTCCCTAATGTGTCCCCAGTGTGTCCCCAGGGTGTCCCCGGGGGCGTCCCCAATGTCCCCAATGTGTCCCTCGGGTGTCCCTAATGTGTCCCAAATGTGTCCCCGGGGGTGTCCCCAGTGTGTCCCTGGGGGCGTCCCCAATGTGTCCCCGGGGTGTCCCTGGGGGCGTCCCCAATGTGTCCCCGGGGGTGTCCCCAGCATGTCCCTGAGGTGTCCCCAGCGTGTCCCCAATGTGTCCCCAGTGCGTCCCTCGGTTGTCCCCAATGTGTCCCCAGTGTGTCCCCAATGTGTCCCCAGCATGTCCCTCGGGTGTCCCTAATGTGTCCCCAATGTGTCCCCAGTGAGCCCCCAGCGTGTCCCCGGGGTGTCCCCAATGTGTCCCCAATGTCCCCAATGTGTCCCCAGTGCGTCCCTCGGGTGTCCCAAATGTGTCCCCAAGGTGTCCCCTCCCCAGGGCCCCACCCCACGGCCGGGATCGGGATGGGGCTGCCACTGGGAACTCCCCCTGGGCTGACCCCAAAGCCCCCTAAAGCCCCTCACCCATTTCCAGGGAAAAGGGGCAGAAACCCACCACCAACGTCCCCAAATCCCGAACCCCAGAGGGTCTGAGAGGGGACAAACCCCCCCAGGACCCCAAAAGGTGCCATTCCCACCCATTCTCAGATAAAACAGAGGGCATATTGGGAATATTGACACACAGCATCCTGTAAAAAGCTGGGATTTGGGGTGGGGACTCCAGGGGTTGGGTTTAGGGACACCCCAAAGGTGCTCCTCAGTCTTGGGGTCACCAGAGCAGTCCCTGTCCCCTCCCCTCTCCTCCTGCTTCCATAAAAATACCTTTTTTTCCCCCAGGAATCCTCTCCCCGAGGCTCAGGCAGCTCAGGCCTCGGCTCTGCACCCTTTTTGTCCCCCAAAACCCCTTTTGTCCCCCAAACTCCTTTTGTCCCCCCAAACCCCTTTTGTCCCCCACACAGCTGCTGCTGCAAGTTCCAGCTTTAAATATTGCATTTATGGTTCACCAGGATTCCTTTTGAAACCAGGAGCCTGAGGAGCAGCACTCCCAGCCCCTTGGGAGCTTTGGGGATCAGCTGTGCTGACAAACAAACCCCAAAAAAAACCCAAACCCCAAAAGCTCTGGAGAGGCAGGACCTAGCTGGGAAAGTCCAGAGAGGTGACACGGGACAAAGTGACAAAAGGCAAGGGGCTGTCACCGCCCTCAGCAGAGAGAGGAAGGAGAGATTTGGCTTCCCAAATAAACTCTGGGTGGATAAAACCAGCACTTGGGAGATAAAAGAAACAACGGGAATTGATGGAAGGAAAAGAAAATATTTCCCTTTACAAACGAACCGCGGGGTTGGCTGATAAATGATAAACGAAATTGGCTGATAAATTAAATTGGATATTGAGAGATGGAAGAAATCTATGGGGAAAACCCATAAATCCCACAAAGAATTAAAAATTAAAAGGGGGGGTTATACATTCAAAGGGAATTTTAGGCACTCAGAGAAGTCTGGGACTCTCAAGTACCTCAGCAAAGGAGGGAAATGCGAGAGGGAAATTGGGATAAAAGGAGGATGCGTCCTCCAAACTCAGAAAAACCCCACGGGAAACACCCCACAGCCTCTCCCTTTATTAGAACAAACCAACAAAAACTCCTCTGCCTCTTTTTTGAACACCAACCCCTGCCCTTTGGTGGGTTCAATCCCCTGACAACAGCACAGAGGGAAGAGAGAAAGAGAAAAAAAAACCCTCCAAAAAAAAAACCCTTCCTTTTGCTACAACGCCGAACGACCGGAAAAAAAAAGCAGCAAGGATTAAAAAAATCCCACCCCTGTGAGGACAACCAAGCCCTGAGGAGCCTTCAGGGGGTCTCCAGCTCCGTGCCCACCCCTCTGCAGCCCACCCCAGACCTGCCCGAGGCGGTTCAGAAGTCGCTGAGGATGCTGATGTCGGCGAACTCGGCGCGGTAGCGGCGTGAGTAGAGGCTGAGCAGCAGCGCCCATTTCAGAGCCATGAAACTCCACACACACGACAGGTAGTAACTCCTGGGGTCAGTCAGGGCTGCCAGGGTGGGAGAGAAAAAAAATAAAAAAGAAAATTAATTGGGGGGGAAAAAAAATTAGGGATTTGGAAGTGGGGGGTTTAACACCTCATCCGTCTCGCCAGGGAGGATGTGCTTTGGGAATGGTGAGGAAATGAAATATTTCTCAGGGTTTTGGGGGGGTTTTGTCATGGAAATTAGGGAATTTTCATGGTTTTGGGAGGGTTTGTTAAGAAATGAGGGAATTTACAGGGTTTTGGGGGGTTTTGTTATGGAAATTAGGGAATTTTCATGGTTTTGGGAGGGTTTGTTAAGAAATGAGGGAATTTACAGGGTTTTGGGGGGTTTTGTTATGGAAATTAGGGAATTTTCAAGGTTTTGGGAGGGTTTGTTAAGAAATGAGGGAATTTACAGGGTTTTGGGGGGTTTTGTTATGGAAATTAGGGAATTCTCAAGGTTTTGGGAGGGTTTGTAAAGAAATGAGGGAATTCACAGGGTTTTGGGGGATTTTGTTATGGAAATTAGGGAATTCTCAAGGTTTTGGGAGGGTTCGTTAAGAAATGAGGGAATTCCCAGGGGTTTGTTATGGAAATGAGGGAATTCCCAGGGTTTTGAAAGGTTTTGTCCTGGAAATGAAAAAATTCTCAGGTTTTTGGGAGGGTTTGGTTATGGAAATGAGGGAATTCCCATTTTTTGGGGAGCTTTTGTTATGGAAATGAGGAAATTCCCAGGTTTTTTGGAGGTTTTGTTATGGAAATTAGCAAATTCCCAGGGTTTTGGGAGGTTTTGTTATGCAAATGAGGGAATTCCCAGATTTTTTTTTTTTTTGCTGAAGGTTTTGTCAGGGAAATGTGGGAATTCTCAGATTTTTTGGTGGAGGTTTTGTTATGCAAATGAGGGAATTCCAGGGTTTTTGGGACTTTGTCATACAAATAAGGGAATTCCAGGGGTTTTTTGGGGAGTTTTTGTCAGGGAAACAAGGAAAATCCCAGGTTTTTGGGAAGTTTTGTTGTGCAAATGAGGGAATTCCAGGGTTTTGCGGGGGCTTTGTTATGGAAATGAGGGAATTACAGGGGTTTTTTGGGGCGTTTTTGTCAGGGAAACGAGGAAATTCCCAGGTTTTTGGGAAGTTTTGTTGTGCAAATGAGGGAATTCCAGGGGTTTTTTGGCAGTTTTGTCATGCAAATGAGGAAATTCTCATTTTTTTGGGGGACTTTGTCATACAAATGAGGGAATTCCAGGGGTTTTTTTGGCGGTTTTGTCACGCAAACGAGGAAATTCCCAGGTTTTTTGGGGGGCTTTGCTACTGAAACAACGAAATTCCCAGGTTTTTTTTGGCTGCCCCAGCACATCAGGGATCCGCGGTGACATCCCCGCCGGCTGTCCCCAGAAGAGGAGGTGACAGGAGTCCCCCCAGCCCTGTCCCAGTCCCTCCCAGTGCTCCCAGTCCCTCCCAGTACTCACACTGGTGCTGGGTGATGGCCAGGGCCAGGAAGGCGCAGAGCCCCAGCGCGGAGACGATGGAGAAGAGGATCCCGACCCACAGGAAAAACCTCAACCCCTTCAACCACGTCCTCCAGTAATCCTGCAGGTACATCACGTGTGTGATCAGGGCCCAGAGCGCCAGCACACCTGTGCAGGTGACAGCAGGGACGTCAGGGTGGCACCCACAGACAGGTAAAGCACAGCTCAATGTCCCTAAAACATCTGGGGACAGCAGGACACCTGCACAGGTGACAGCAGTGACATCAGAACTGAACCCACAGACAGGTAAAATACAGCTCGACCCTCCTAAAACATCTGGGAACACCTGAGGACAGCAGGACACCTGCACAGGTGACAGCAGGGACGTCAGGGTGGCACCCACAGACAGGTAAAATACAGCTCAACCCCCCTAAAACATCTGGGGACAGCAGCACACCTGTGCAGGTGACAGCAGGGACATCAGGGTGGCACTACCAGACAGGTAAAACACAGCTCAACCCTCCTGAAACAGCAGGACACCTGCACAGGTGACAGCAGGGACATCAGAACTGAACCCACAGACAGGTAAAACACAGCTCAACCTCCATAAAAGGGCAGCACACCTGCACAGGTGACAGCAGGGCCATCAGGGTGTCCCCCCTGCCCACACTCCCTGCTCAGGACCCCCCAGGACCCCGTGCTGCAGGGGACAGATCCCGTGGTGACATCCGCAGAGTGGCGGCGGCTCCCAGGGTCTGGTGACAGCGCTGTGCCCTCCACTTCCCCAAAGTCCCTGTCCCCTGCTCCTGCTGCCCCCCGTTTCCCGCAGAAAGGGGAACTGGGGGTCAGGGGTCAGCTCCCCGCGGCATGACTCAGCACAACCCGCGCTGCTGAGTCACGGTTTGTGCCCCTGTGACACTGACTCAGCTGTGACACCGAGACACACGGGGGACACTGAGCCCCCATGGGTGACACTGAGACCCCCATGGGTGACACCGGGCCCCACAGGGGACACTGAGACACACGGGGGACACCGGGCTCCACGGGGGACACTGAGACACACAGGGGACACTGAGACACACGGGGGACACTGAGACACACCGGGGACACCGGGCTCCACGGGTGACACCAAGCCCCATGCGTGACACTGAGACACACGGGTGACACTGAGACACACAGGGGACACCGGGCCCCACGGGTGACACCAAGCCCCATGGGTGACACTGAGACACACGGGGGACACTGAGACACACGGGGGACACTGAGACCCCCATGGGTGACACTGAGACACACGGGGGACACTGAGACCCCCACGGGGGACACCAGGCACCACGGGTGACATTGAGACACACGGGTGACACTGAGACACACAGGGGACACTGAGACACACAGGGGACACTGAGACACACGGGGGACACTGAGACCCCCACAGGGGACACCGGGCCCCACGGGTGACACCAAGCCCCATGGGTGACACTGAGACACACGGGTGACACTGAGACCCCCACGGGTGACACTGAGACACACAGGGGACACTGAGACACCCACGGGGGACACTGAGACACACGGGGGACACCGAGACCCCCATGGGTGACACTGAGACACACAGGGGACACTGAGACCCCCACGGGTGACACTGAGCCCCCATGGGGGACACTGAGACCCCCACGGGTGACACTGAGACACACGGGGGACACTGAGACACACAGGGGACACTGAGACACATGGGGGACACTGAGACCCCCACGGGGGACACTGAGACACACGGGTGACACTGAGACACACGGGTGACACTGAGCCCCCATGGGGGACACTGAGACACACGGGTGACACTGAGCCCCACAGGTGACACCAGGCACCACGGGTGACATTGAGACACACGGGGGACACTGAGCCCCACGGGTGACACTGAGACCCACGGGTGACACTGAGACACACAGGGGACACTGAGCCCCACAGGTGACACCAGGCACCACGGGTGACATTGAGACACACAGGGGACACTGAGACCCCCACGGGGGACACTGAGACCCCCACGGGGGACACTGAGACACCCACGGGGGACACTGAGACACACGGGGGACACTGAGCCCCACGGGTGACACTGAGACACACGGGTGACACTGAGACACACGGGTGACACTGAGACACACGGGTGACACTGAGACACCGACGGGTGACACCGAGACACACGGGTGACACTGAGACACACGGGGGACACCGAGACACACGGGGGACACTGAGACACACGGGGGACACCGGGCCCCACGGGTGACACCGGGCTCCACGGGTGACACCGGGCTCCACGGGTGACACTGAGCCCCACGGGGGACACTGAGCCCCATGAGTGACACTGAGACACACGAGTGACACTGAGCCCTGAGAGACCCTGAGCCCCACGGGTGACACTGAGACCCACGGGTGACACTGGGCCCCACGGGTGACACTGAGACCCCCACGGGGGACACTGAGCCCCACGGGGACACTGAGCCCCCATGGGTGACACTGAGACCCCCACGGGTGACACTGAGACCCCACAAGTGACCCTGAGACCCCCATGGGTGACACCGAGCCCCACGGGTGACACCGAGCCCTGAGCCACACCTGCTCCAATTCCGATCCACACCTGATCCAAAACCAGATCCAACCTCTGATCCAAACCCTGATCCAATTCTGATTTAAACTGTGATCCCAACCCTGATCCCAAACCCAATCCAACCCTGATCCCAACCTGATCCAATTCTGATTTAAACCATGATCCAAACCCTGATCCCAACCTGATCCAATTCCGATCCCAACCCTGATTTAAACCGTGATCCAAACCCTGATCCCAACCTGATCCCAACCTGATCCAGTTCCGATCCCAACCCTGATCCAAACCCCGGCCCAGCTCTCCAGGGGCAGCTCAGGGCCAAAATATCGCCTGAAAAACTCAGGGTTTGCAAACTTTTTTACTGGGAAACGGAATAAAATCCCCATTTTTACTGGGAAATGGAATAAAACCCCCATTTTTACTGGGAAATGGAATAAAATCCCTATTTTTATTGGGAAATGGAATAAACCCATTTTTACTGGGAAACGGAATAAAACCCCCCATTTTTACTGGGAAAAGGAATATAAACCCCATTTTTATTGGGAAATGGAATAAACCCCCCCATTTTTACCGGGAAAAGGAATAAAAACCCCATTTTTATTGGGGAAACGGAATAAAATCCCCATTTTTATTGGGGAAACGGAATAAAACCCCCATTTTTACCGGGAAAAGGAATAAAACCCCCATTTTTATTGGGAAATGGAATAAAACCCCCATTTTTATTGGGGAAACGGAATAAAACCCCCATTTTTACTGGGGAAAGGAATAAAACCCCCATTTTTATTGGGGAAACGGAATAAAACCCCCATTTTTATTGGGGAAATGGAATAAAACCCCCATTTTTATTGGGGAAATGGAATAAAACCCCCATTTTTATTGGGGAAATGGAATAAAACCCCCATTTTTATTGGGGAAATGGAATAAAACCCCCATTTTTATTGGGGAAATGGAATAAAACCCCCATTTTTATTGGGAAATGGAATAAAAACCCCCATTTTTACTGGGGAAACGGAATAAAACCCCCATTTTTATTGGGAAATGGAATAAACCCCCCATTTTTACTGGGGAAAGGAATAAAACCCCCATTTTTACTGGGGAAACGGAATAAAACCCCCATTTTTATTGGGAAATGGAATAAACCCCCCATTTTTACTGGGGAAAGGAATAAAACCCCCATTTTTACTGGGGAAACGGAATAAAAACCCCATTTTTACTGGGAAAAGGAATAAAAACCCCATTTTTATTGGGAAATGGAATAAACCCCCCCATTTTTACCGGGAAAAGGAATAAAACCCCCATTTTTATTGGGGAAACGGAATAAAACCCCCATTTTTATTGGGGAATGGAATAAAACTCCCATTTTTATTGGGAAATGGAATAAAACCCCCATTTTTACTGGGAAACGGAATAAAAACCCCATTTTTACTGGGGAAAGGAATAAAACCCCCATTTTTACTGGGGAAAGGAATAAAACCCCCATTTTTACTGGGAAACGGAATAAAAACCCCCATTTTTACTGGGGAAACGGAATAAAAGTTGTGACTTACTGAAAGCTTGGGCTGACGGCTGCAGCTGCAGGTTTCCACCTCAGGGATCCCCCCAAATCCCGTCCTCCTTCCCCTTTGTCCCTAAACCCTGAGCCAGGGGAGCTCCAGTCCCACCCAAAACCCTCCACAAATCACAAATTCCCGTGGATTTACCCCGGCACCTGGAGCACGATTCCCTCATCAGATCCAAATGTTTGGGTAATACTGAGCTCAAAGGAAAGGAACTTTCCCTCCTCACAAAAAAAAAAAAATTGGGAGAGAAATAAGGTTTTGTCAACCTCCTGCTCCTCCTTCAACCCCAGGGAGAGCAGAGGAGGTTTTGTTGGGAACGAGCTTGTAATAAAGAGCATTTTTTTATTATTATTATTATTATTATTATTATTATTATATTAATAAACATCCCCAAACACAGATCCAAAGGCACAGCAGAGACATAAAAAAAAAAAAAAATGAGATAAACACGGATCAAGAGGCAGAGCTTGGCTTAATGAGGGCGCTTCAGCGAGCACCTGCAAATTCTGCTGTCAAAACGCCACTGCCAAAATTCCACTGTCAAAATTCCAGTGCCAAAATTCCACTGTCAAAACTCCAGTGCCAAAATTCCAGTGTCAAAATTCCACTGCCAAAATTCCAATGCCAAAATTCCAATGTCAAAATTCCACTGCCAAAATTCCAATGTCAGAATCCCACTGTCAAAATTCCAATGCCAAAATTCCAATGTCAAAATTCCACTGCCAAAATTCCAATGTCAAAACCCCACTGTCAGAATCCCCCCTGAACACAAACGCAGCAGAAAACACTTTCATTTGCTCTTTCCCCTGCATTTCTGCATTTCTCCCTCCTCCAGCAAAACAAAATGTGGGGATTCTCTGCTGAACCCCAGTTCCAACTGGAATTAAAAGCTTTTTTTTTCTTCTTCTTTTTTATTTTATTTTTTGAAGGAGAGGAAGCAGAGACAAGCCCAGCCCTGCACCTTAACCCCAGATTCTTTCTAAATTAATTTTAACTTCACTTTTCGCTGTTCCTCCCCTGGAGCTGAGCCAGGGAAGCGCTGGAGCTGCAGGACTCTGTCCTGTTCTAACCCAGAGCCACAAACTCCCCAAATTTCCCACATTTCTGGGCACTTTGGGCGCAGTTTGACCCCTGTGGGTTCTTCCAGCATTTGGGGGAAATCAGGAGGGTTCCTTTTCTTCCCTGAAAACCTCAGTCCCAAGAGGGGTTCCTCGGTCCCACTGCTGCCTTGATAACCCAAATTTCTGCCCTGACACCCCAATTTCTGCCCTGACACCCCAATTCCTGCCCTGACACCCCCAGTTATTGCCCTGACACCCCCAATTATTGCCCTGACAGCCCTAGTTGTTACCCTGACACCCCAATTATGACCCTGACACCCCAATTTCTGCCCTGACACCCCCAATTATTACCCCGATACCCCCAATTCCTGCCCTGATACCCTGAATAATTGCCCCGACACCCTCAGTTATTGCCCTGACACCCCCAATTCCTGCCCTGACACCCCCAGTTATTGCCCCTACACCCCCAATTATTACCCCGATACCCCCAATTCCTGCCCTGACATCCCCTGAGCCTTGACACCCCAAATTCCTGCCCTGATCCAAATTCCTGCCCTGACACCCCAATTCCTGCCCTGACACCCCCAGTTATTACCCCGAATAATTGCCCCGACACCCCAATTCCTGCCCCACAGCTCTGAGTCCCCCCCAAAACGCCCCCTCAGGTTCATCCCCCTCTCCCCTGTCTCAGATCCCTCAGGGCTGAGGAATGGGCTCCTCACCCCCCAAATATCCCTCAGGGATGGAGAAGAAGCTCCTCATCCCCCTCACCCCCTCACGGATCCCTCGGGGCCGGCCCAGGCGCTCCCCGGCCCCACCGCAGCCCTGCCCCGAGCCCCCCCGTACCCGAGCCCCCCATACCCCAGAGCTCCCGGTAACCGAGACCCCCGTACCCCAAAACCCCCCCGTACCCCAGAGCCCCGTACCCCAGAGACCCCCCGTACCCGAGACCCCCGGTACTTGAGACCCCCCATACCCCAGAGCTCCCGGTAACCGAGACCCCCGTACCCCAGAGCCCCCCGTACCCGAGCCCCCAGTACCCCAGAGCCCCCGTACCCCAGAGCCCCGGTACGTGAGAGCCCCCGTACCCGAGCCCCCCGTACCCGAGCCCCCGTACCCCAGAGCCCCCCGTACCCTAGAGCTCCCGGCAACCGAGACCCCCGTACCCGAGCCCCCGTACCCCAGAGCTCCCGGTAACCGAGACCCCCCGTACCCCAGACCCCCCGTACCCGAGACCCCCCGTACCCCAGAGCCCCGTACCCCAGACCCCCCGTACCCGAGAGCCCCCCGTACCCGAGCCCCCGTACCCCAGAGCGCCCCGTACCCGAGAGACCCCGTACCCCAGACCCCCCGTACCCCAGAGACCCCGTACCCGAGCCCCCGTACCCGAGACCCCAGTACCCCAGAGCCCCCGTACCCCAGAGCCCCGGTACGTGAGACCCCAGTACCCGAGTGCCCCGTACCCCAGACCCCCCGTACCCCAGCGCCCCCGTACCCGAGAGCCCCCGGTACTTGAGAACCCCCGTACCCGAGAATCACCCGTACCCGACCCCCCGTACCCCAGAGTTCCCCGTACCCCAGAGCTCCCGGTAACCGAGACCCCCGTACCCGAGCCCCCCGTACCCGAGACCCCCGTACCCCAGAGCTCCCGGTAACCGAGACCCCTCGTACCCCAGACCCCCCGTACCCCAGAGCCACCGGTAACCGAGCCCCCCGTACCCGAGCCCCGTACCCCAGAGCCCCCCGTACCCCAGAGCTCCCGGTAACCAAGACACCCCGTACCCCAGAGCCCCGGTACGTGAGACCCCCCGTACCCGAGCCCCCATACCCCAGAGCCCCCCGTACCCGAGAGACCCCCGTACACGAGCCCCGTACCCGAGACCCCCGTACCCGAGACCCCCGTACCCCACAGCTCCCGGTAACCGAGCTCCGGGTAACCGAGCCCCCCGTACCCGAGACCCCCGTACCCGAGACCCCCATACCCCAGAGCTCCCGGTAACCGAGACCCCCGTACCCCAAAACCCCCCCGTACCCCAGACCCCCCGTACCCCAGACCCCCGGTACTTGAGACCCCCCGTACCCAATACCCCCATACCCGAGCCCCCGTACCCCAGAGCCCCGTACCCCAGAGCTCCCGTACCCCAGAGCTCCCGGTAACCGAGACCCCCCGTACTCAAGCCCCCCGTACCCGAGCCCCCCGTACCCGAGAGCCCCGGTACTTGAGACCCCCCGTTCCCCAGAGCCCCCCGTACCCCAGAGCCACCGGTAACCGAGCCCCCCGTACCCGAGCCCCGTACCCCAGAGCCCCCCGTACCCCAGAGCTCCCGGTAACCGAGACACCCCGTACCCCAGAGCCCCGGTACGTGAGACCCCCCGTACCCGAGCCCCCATACCCCAGAGCCCCCCGTACCCGAGAGACCCCCGTACACGAGCCCCGTACCCGAGACCCCCGTACCCGAGACCCCCGTACCCCACAGCTCCCGGTAACCGAGCTCCGGGTAACCGAGCCCCCCGTACCCGAGACCCCCGTACCCGAGACCCCCATACCCCAGAGCTCCCGTACCCCAGAGCTCCCGGTAACCGAGCCCCCCGTACCCGAGCCCCCGTACCCAGAGCCCCCCGTACCCCAGAGACCCCGTACCCCATAGACACCCGTACCCGAGCCCCCCGTACCCCAGAGCTCCCGGTAACCGAGACCCCCCGTACCCCAGAGACCCCCCGTACCTGAGCCCCGTACCCCAGAGCTCCCGGTAACCGAGACCCCCGTACCCCATAGACCCCCGTACCCCAGAGACCCCCGTACCCGAGAGCCCCCGTACCCGAGCCCCCCGTACCCGAGAGCCCCCCGTACCCGAGCCCCCGTACCCAATACCCCCGTACCCCAGAGCCCCCCGTACCCGAGCCCCCGTACCCGAGCCCCCCATACCCCAGACCCCCCGTACCCCAGAGCTCCCGGTACCCGAGCCCCGTACTCGAGCCCCCCGTACCCCAGAGCCCCCCGTACCCGAGACCCCCCGTACCCGAGCCCCGTACCCCAGAGCTCCCGGTACCCGAGCCCCCCGTACCCGAGCCCCGTACCCGAGCCCCCCGTACCCGAGAGCCCCCCGGCCGCGGCCGTGCCGGGCTGGCGCAGCGCGGGCACGACGCTCCAGGCGCAGAAGGCCGAGAGGCCGCTCAGGGCGCCGAAGGACGCGTACGCCACTCGGAGCGCCAGGGCCCCGCTCAGCGCCATGGCGGCCTCGGAGCGGCCCGCCCTCGGCCCCGGGACACGCCCCGGGACACGGGACACGCCCCGGGACACGCCCCGGGAATGGGGACACGGGACACGGGACACGCCCCGGGAACGGGACACGGGACACGGGACACGGGACACGGGACACGGGACACGCCCCGGGAATGGGGACACGGGACACGCCCCGGGAACGGGACACGGGACACGGGACACGCCCCGGGAACGGGACACGGGACACGGGACACGGGACACGCCCCGGGAACGGGACACGGGACACGCCCCGGGACACGCCCCGGGAACGGCACCAGGACACGCCCCGGGAACGGGGACACGGGACACGCCCCGGGACACGCCCCGGGAACGGGACACGGGACACGGGACACGCCCCGGGACACGCCCCGGGAACGGGACACGCCCCGGGAACGGGACACGCCCCGGGAACGGCCCGGGAACGGCCCGGGACGGGGACACGGGGACAGGCCTGGGGCACGGGACACGGGACATGGACACGGGAACGCCCCGGGACGGGGACAGGCCCGGGGACACGGGACACGGGACACAGGACGGGGACACGCCTCGGGGACGGGACATGGGACACGCCTCGGGGACGGGGACAGGCCTGGGGACACGGGACGGGGACACGGGACACGGGACATGGACACGCCTCGGGGACGGGACACGGGACACGCCCTGGGACGGGGACAGGCCTGGGGACACGGGGCACAGACACGCCTCGGGACGGGGACAGGCCTCGGGAACGGCCCCGGGAACGCCCCGGGACGGGGACAGGCCTCGGGATACGGGACACGGGACACGGGACACGGGACATGGGACACGGGACATGGACACGCCTCGGGGACGGGACAGGCCTCGGGGACACGTCCCGGGACGGGGACAGGCCTCGGGAACGGGACACGCCTTGAGACACGGACAGGCCGCGGGACAGGACCCGGAACATGGGAACGGGACATCAACCGGGACATCAACAGGGACATTAAACCGGGACATCGACCGGGACACGCCCACAGACACCGGGATACGCCCACCGATCTTGGGATACGCCCATATACAGTGGGCCACGCCCATAGACACTGGGTCACGCCCACAGACACTGGGCCACGCCCATAGACACTGGGACACGCCCCCTGGCTTGGCCCCGCCCTGCCCCAGCGCGCCCCCTGGCGGGCGGGAGGACCGAGAAGGGGACGCAGTGGGATGGGGACACCGGGGGGGACACCGGGGGGACACCGGGGGGACACGGGGGACATGGGGACACCGCCATCCCGCAGGACACAGGGCTCAGGCGGGGGAAACGGGCGGCCCCCGAGGTGCGGAGCGTGTGGCGTTGGGGACATCTCCGAGTGGCTTTCGCTTCCTCCCGGGGCACTTTTCCTCTCCCCTCGGCCCATCCTGCGGGATTGCGGTCTGGGGACACCTCATCAAAATCCTCAAAGGCTTCTTGGCTTTTCCGTTCCCTTTTCTCTCTTCCTGTTTTATATATATATATATGTGTGTATATATATATATATATATATATATATATATATATATATAAACACTTTTCTCCTTTCGGAGCCCTTGGCTGGGTCCAGCTCTGCTTTATCCGTGGGGACAAAAAAATTCCAGTGAGGATTGGGGTGAAAATGGAATTCCCCCACCTATTCCTCATCATGAATTAATTAATTGTCCTGCCAGCGACGCGGGGACAGAGCCCGGGAATGCGCTCCTTGGTCTACCCCAGGAATTGTCGGATAAATATCTGAATTTCCCGGGTTCAGCCTCTTCCCGGAGGATTTTTCCGGCGGTGGGGGAACCGGGAGACCTTCTCTAGATGGCAGCAGCCTCCTTTCCGCAGCCACTTTCCCGGCTCTTCATCCTCCTCCTCCTCTTCGTCCATCTCCCTTCCCCCTCTTCATCCATCCTCCCCTTTTAAGCGCTTAAAGACGAGATAATTTCGCTTAAAATCTACCAAAAAAATTCATTTTTCCCCCTCGTGTCGAACCTCCACGAGACCCCCCAAAAATCGCCCCCGGAGGAGTTTCCCCGGGAGCTGTTCTGCCCCTCACACGCAAGTTGAGTTTCCGTCTTTTGGGGGCCCTAAAACCCCGGTGACATCCCCGAAAACCCAGTGACATCCCCAAAACCCGGTGACATCCCATAAAATCCGGTGACATCCCTAAAACCCAGTGATGTCCCCAAAACCCGGTGACATCCCCAAAACCCGGTGACATCCCTAAACCTGGTGACATCTCCATAACCTGGTGACATCCCCAAAACTCCCATGAGATCCCCAAATCCAGTGACACCCCAAAACCTGGTGACATTCCCAAACCTCGGTGACATCCCCAAACCCCGTGACATCCCAAAACTCTGTGACATCCCATAAAACCCGGTGACATCCCCAAAACCCCGGTGACATCCCATAAAACCCGGTGACATCCCAAAAACCCCGGTGACACCCCCAAAAAACCTTGGTGACATCCTTAAACCTCGGTGACATCCCCAAACCCGGTGGCATCTCCATAACCTGGTGACATCCCAAAAAACCCCGGTGACATCCCAAAACCCGGTGACATCCCCAAACCCAGTGACACCCCAAAACCCGGTGACATCCCCAAAACCCGGTGACATCCCTAAAACTTGGTGACATTCCCAAACCCGGTGACATCCCCAAACCCTAGTGACATCCTCAAACCCCAGTGACATCCCAAAACTCGGTGACATCTCCAAAAACCCGGTGACATCCCAAAAACCCGGTGACATCCCCAAAACTCCCATGAGATCCCCAAATCCAGTGACACCCCAAAACCTGGTGACATTCCCAAACCTCAGTGACATCCCCAAACCCCGGTGACATCACCAAAACCCGGTGACATCACCAAAACCCAGTGACATCCCAAAACCCGGTGACATCCCAAAAACCCGGTGACATCCCCAAAACCCAGTGACATCCCCAAAAACCCGGTGACATTCCTAAAACTCAGTGACATCCCCAAACCTGGTGACATCCCCAAACCCCGGTGACATCCCCAAAACCCGATGACATCCCTAAAACTCAATGACATCCCAAAACCCGGTGACATCCCCAAAACCCGGTGACATCCCAAACCCCGGTGACATCCTTAAACCTCGGTGACATCCCAAACCCCGGTGACATCCCATAAAATCCGGTGACATCCCTAAAACCCGGTGATGTCCCCAAACCCCGGTGACATCCTTAAACCTCAGTGACATCCCCAAACCCGGTGACATCCCCAAAAACCCGGTGACATCCCCAAAACTCCCATGAGATCCCCAAATCCAGTGACACCCCAAAACCCGGTGACATTCCCAAACCTCGGTGACATCCCCAAACCCGGTGACATCCCCAAACCCCGGTGACATCCCCAAAACCCGGTGACATCCCCAAAACTCCCATGAGATCCCCAAATCCAGTGACACCCCAAGACCCGGTGACATTCCCAAACCTCGGTGACATCCCCAAACCCCGGTGACATCCCAAACCCCGGTGACATCCCAAAACCCGGTGACATCCTTAAACCTCGGTGACATCCCCAAACCCCGGTGACATCCCCAAACCCGGTGACATCCCCAAAAACCCCGGTGACATCCCCAAAAAACCTGGTGACATCCCAAAAAATCCGGTGACATCCCCAAACTCGGTGACATCCCTAAAACCCGGTGACATCCCCAAACCCTGTGACACCCCGAACCCCGGTGACATCCCTAAAACCCGGTGACATCCCTAAACCTGGCGACATCCCCAAACCCCAGTGACATCCCAAAACCCCGTGACATCCCCAAAAAGGCGGTGACATCCCCAAACCCAGTGACATCCCCAAACCCGGTGACATCCCAAAACCCAGTGACATCCCCAAACCCGGTGACATCCTCAAACCCCAGTGACATCCCCAAATCCCGGTGACATCCCCAAAACCCGGTGACATCCCAAACCCCGGTGACATCCCATAAAATCCGGTGACATCCCCAAACCCCGGTGACACCCCAAACCCGGCGACATCCCCAAAACCCAGTGACATCCCAAAACCCGGTGACATCCCAAAAACCTGGTGACATCCCCAAAACCCCAATGACATCCCCAAACCCCGGTGACATCCCAAAAACCCGGTGACATCCCCAAAACTCCCATGAGATCCCCAAATCCAGTGACACCCCAAGACCCGGTGACATTCCCAAACCTCGGTGACATCCCCAAACCCCGGTGACATCCCAAACCCCGGTGACATCCCAAAACCCGGTGACATCCTTAAACCTCGGTGACATCCCCAAACCCCGTGACACCCCAAACCCGGTGACATCCCCAAAAACCCCGGTGACATCCCCAAAAAACCTGGTGACATCCCAAAAAATCCGGTGACATCCCCAAACCCGGTGACATCCCCAAAACGCCTCGAGTGTCCTTACCCCAGGACCCACAGCTCCCGCCCAGGGCAGGGCCGTGACCTTGGTGAGGTTTTACAGCGTAAAAACCTCGAGAGCCGCTATAAAAAAAATATTAATAATATTAATAATAATAAATTCAATCTCATTTCCTGTTTTTGCTGCCGGATTGGCGCTCCTGGAGCGGAACGAGCGGCGTCAGCAGGAGCCCGGCGCCGCGGCCAGGTGAAATCGGCTCCTTCACACCCAGTTCCCTCCGGGAATTTGGGGTTGTGTCATCCCGGCCCTGCTGACTCGGCTGGGGTGATGCTGCGGGAGGGTTTTTAATTTTATTTTATTTTATTTTGTTTTATTTTATTTTTATTTTATTTGATTTTATTTTGTTTTATTTATTTTTATTATTATTTTATTCTATTTTATTCTATTTTATTCGATTTTATTTTTTATTCTATTCTATTTTATTCTATTTTTATTTTATTCTATTTTATTTTTTATTCTATTCTATTTTATTCTATTTTTATTTTATTCTATTTTATTTTATTTTTTATTTCATTTCGTTTTGTTTTATTTTATTTTGTTTTGTTTTATTTTATTTTATTTATTTTATTTTATTTTTATTTTATTTTATTCTATTTTATTCTATTTTATTTTTTATTCTATTCTATTTTATTCTATTTTTATTTTATTCTATTTTATTTTATTTTATTTTTTATTTCATTTTGTTTTGTTTTATTTTATTTTGTTTTGTTTTTTGTTTTATTTTATTTTAATTTTTTTATTTTTAATTTTTTTTTTTTTTTTTTTTTTACAAGTGGAAAAAAGAGCTGAGGAGAAGCAAAATCTGGGGTGAGGTTGTTTTTTGGGGGATTTTTTTGGTGGATTTTTTCTGGAGGAATGTTTGGTTTTTTGGGGTTTTTTTGGTTTTGGGGGGGTTTTTTTTGTTTGGGTTTTTTTTTTTTTTTTTTTTTCTTTTTTTTTTTTTGTTTTTGGGTTTGTTTTGTTTGGTGTTTTTCTTATTTGGAGGGGGATTGTTTTGGCGGTATTTTAGTTTTGTTTTGGGGGTTTGGGGGGTTTGTTTTTTGGGGTTTTTTGTGGGGTTTTTTTTGTAGGGGGTGTTTGTTTTTGGGAATTTTTTCTGGGTTTTGGAGGGGTTGTTTTCTTTTCTTTTCTTTTCTTTTCTTTTTTTTGGTTTTTTTGGGGTTTTAGGTTTGTTTTGTTTGGCGTTTTTGGGAGGGTGTTTTGGGGGTATTTTTGTTTTATTTTGGGGGTTTTTTTTTGGAGGATTTTGTTGTTGTTTGTTTCTTTTTGTGGTTTTTTTTGGTTTGTTTGTTGTTTTTTTTTTTTTTTTTGTGGAGGTTATTTTTCAGTTTGATTTGGGATAATTTTTTTTGTACATCACACTCCAAATTCAGGGAAGATCAGCAGAAATTCATCCAGGAGGATTTTTTTGGGGGAGAAGATAAAATAAACGGAGGGATTTGGGGCGGTGGCTCCGGGGACAAAACCCACATCGGGAACAGCTTTAACCTCTGACCCCAAAGCGAGGGACAGCCCAGCTGCGATGTCACCGGCTGAGGTGACATCACCCTGAGTCACCCGTGTCCCCAGGGGAAGAACTCCGCCAGCTCAGGAGAATCTTGAGCTCTAACACAGACAAGAATTAATAAATTCTGACACGAAATCCCTCTCTGCGGCGTTTAATCCTGGCTCTAACAAAAAAGAAGATGAGAAAATCCCACAAAATCTCACCTGGGAAGCGACAGCAGCCGGAATTCCTCCTCCCTGAGAGTGCAGGGACCTGGAGCTGGATTTGGGGCAAGAATCAGCATTTTGATCAATTTGTGATCTATAATTGGGGATTCCCACAGGGCCAATGTGGGATATCCCGACCTGGGACATCCCAGAATCCCAGACTGGTTTGGACTGGAGCGGCCTCAAAGCCCACCCAGAGTCACCCCAAGGACAATTTCTGCCCTCTCGGGTTGTTCCAGCCTGGCCTGGGACACTTCCAGCCACGGTTTCCCTGTGGAATTCCATTCCAGGCCCTCACCATTCCACAGGGATGGAATCCCGTCCCCAAATCCTCCCCCTGATCCGTCAGCTGAAGGTGGACGGGATGGAAATGAAGATGAAGATGAAGATGAAGATGAGGAGGAGGAAGAACAGCTCCAGGTGGGAACAGCGACATTCCTGTTCCCCCAGCCCTCCCTGCTGTGGCTTTTTTCCACCTTTTTTGACCCCAAAATGATCAAAACTTTAATGAGGGAACGAAATTAAACCACCTTTTTTGACCCCAAAGTGATCAAAACTTTAATGAGGGAACGAAATTAAACCACCCAGGAGACCCCAAAGTGGTCCAAACTCCCTCGGCGCCCCAGGCAGCAGCTCCAGGTAACACAGCACCTGGATTTTGCCGAGCCGTGGACCTTGGCCCCGTTCCCCAGCGCCTGGTGACCAGATTGCCAGGAGCAGAATGGTTTTCCTGGTTATTGCTCCTGCCCGGAGAGCCTCGGGAACAGCTGGAAACCAGCCGGATTTACCGGATGAAGGATCCTTCCTCCTCCTCCCTCCTCCTCCTCCCTCTCAGCTCCGTGGGGGCTGGATCTGGGAACAAAAGGAGGAAAATCATCCGGGATGGGGACAGCCCTGTTTGTTTCCCGAGAGCTGGGAACAGCCCGGAGTTTTGCTCCTGAGGGTTTGTCCTTGAGGCCTTTTGTGTTTTCCCCCTTCTAAAGGAACATTTAATAATGGGAATCACCGGGATTGAGACCCCCAGAAAACGGCAAAGACCCAAAGGAGAAAGGAAGAAGGAAAAGTTGAGGAAATGGGGAGGTCCCAGCCCGTCCTGGTGGGAGGAATGGGTATAAATCCCACATTTATTGGGATTTTTCTCCTCTCTTGGGGTCACTGGTGAGACCCTTTGACCTTAGTGAGCTTTTCCAACCTGAACAATTCCGCTTTTCCGTGATTTTGAGCTCTGGCTGGATTCGGATCCGAGGCTCTGGCGGCTCCTCGGAGACGCAAACCTGGGAATTGCTTCGGGAAGAAGCCGAGCGGAAAGACCGGGAGAACAAGACACATCACGTTCCCCAAAAATGATAATGAGGGAACGAAATTAAACCACCTGGGAGACCAAAAACCGCTCCTTCCTCAGGAGCAGCGTCCCCTCCACGGCGTGAGCTGTCCCCCGTGGATGGATCCAGGAATGAATCACACCCAGGACTCTGGGAACGCGGCTCAGATAATTCCTAAAGCTGTTCGTTCCCACCCCATAAAACCCCCCGTGGGATAACAAGGGGCTATCCCATAATTTGCCTTAATTCCGGAAGCGCTGCTAATTCCGGGGCCAATTAGGAGATAAAAAAACGCGGCGGTGGGAGCCGCTTATTAAATTACAAATCATCCCGAGTAAATCCGAGGATTATTTAACACCCAGGGGTTTGGGGGAGACACTGAGAGGGGGAAACCGAGCCGGAATAACGACGTCAGGGGAACGGGAGCGTTAATCAAAGTAATGAAAACATAAATTAGGGGAGGCTGGGCCAATAAACAGGAAATAAATAGGGGTTGGAGGGGAGAGAAAAGCATAAAGCAGCGGCGGGAGAGGATAAACCCCGCGGTGCTGAGAGCGCAGTAAATTCCCAACCGTTTTCCCCGGGATTGGATTTTCGGGGATGATTTGCGGCCGTGTCCCGGCGAGGCGAGGAGAGGATAAAACACTGAAGGTTTCCTCCATCCCCCACCTGCCAGCCAAACCCTCTGGGGGGGGAACACTGAGAATTCCCAGGGTTCTCCTGGAATTTCTGCCGAGGGACAAGACGCGGCCGCTCGTTTCCAGCAAACAAAAAAGGGGAGGGAAAGGAAATATTGGGATTGAATTCTTATTTTCCTCCTTTTGGGGTGCAAAGGGTGAGGGGAGGCTCAGAGCTCGCTGCCCTGTGGATCCTCAGATCCCGTTTAGGATTTGGAATTATTGGGAATTGGGATATTTGGGAAGAGATTGGTGAGGCCAGAACTGCTCCAAAGGCGCCCGGAGCGGGGCTGTGGGATTAATGATTGTTGGAGCACGGAGTTAAAGGAGAGATAAGAGGGTGATAAGGCAGAGCTGCTGAGGCAGGAGCTGCTGTTCCCAAGGAGCCAGAGCCGGAGCAGCCTCTGGAAAAGGGGCCGGGATCGGTGACCCCGCAGCTGCCGGGGCACGGCCACGATTCCCGAAAATTCCTGAGCCGGGGGGGAACTGGGAGTGATGGGACTGTCCGTGCCTGGAGTGGGATCCCACGGACAGGGATGGGATGGAGGATCGGGGATGTCCCCGGGATCAGGGACACCTCAGGGCACCTTGGGGACATCTCAGGGACACCTCGGGGACACCGTCACTGCTGTGTGATGGCCAAACCCTGGCCCCAAATCCCCTCAGTGGGGCAGTAACGATGGGATGGGGTGGGATGGGATTGGGATGGGGTTGGGATGGAATTGGGATGGGATCCATGGGATGAGATGGGATTGGATTGGGGTGGGATTGAGATGGGATTGGGATGGGATTGGGATGGGATTGGGATGGGATTGGGATGGGATCCATGGGATGGGATGGGATGGGATTGGGATGGGATGGGATTGGGATGGGATTGGGATGGGATTGGGATGGGATCCATGGGGTGGAATTGGGATGGGATTGGGATGGGATCCATGGGATGGGATGGGATGGGATTGGGATGGGATTGGGATGGGATGGGATTGGGATGGGATTGGGATGGGATTGGGATGGGATTGGGATTGGATTGGGATGGGATCCATGGGATTGGGATGGGATTGGGATGGGATCCATAGGGTGGGATTGGGATGGGATTGGGATTGGATTGGGATGGGATTGAGATGGGATTGGGATGGGATCCATGGGATGGGATTGGGATGGGATTGGGATTGGATTGGGATGGGATCCATGGAGTCCATGGGATGGGATGGGATTGGAATGGGATCCATGGTATGGAATCCACGGGACGGGATAGGGTGGGATAGGATGAGATCAGGACAGGACTGGGCGGGCTGAGGACGGGATTGGAAGGGTGGAATCCTCAGCCAAGGCAGGAACCGCCCGGGGCCCAGGGCAGGTGTCTCTCCTCCGGCTGCCGGGGTGCGGCTCCAAGCTCCGCTGCCTTCCTCAGGCCTCTTCCTCCTTCTCTTAATTAGCTCTAATTTGCATGGGGGGGACGTGTCTGTGCACAGCCGGGACAATCTCCGGGGCTGGAACAACCCCGGGAGCAGCTCCAGGGGAATGGGGCAGCTCCTGGAGAGGGGAAATTCCAGCACGGGGGAAGGTGGTTGTGACCCCGGAACCTCCAGGAATCCCGGGAAAAGCCTCTAGGAGCTCTCAGAGGCAGAGGAGGGATCGGGGAGGGGAGGAAGGCTCAGGGCCGTGGTCCCTGTGCTGCTGTTCCCCGACTCGGAGGGACAGATTTGGGGACCCCGGTGTGACCCCCCCCTGCCCCCGGAGGAGGAGGAGGAGCAAGGGAGGCTGAAGGCTCTCCCCCCAAATTCCTGGAATCCGGCTGATGTTTCCCATCCCGGCTCCAGCTGGGGCGGGGGCCGGTTTAGAGGCGGATTTGAATTTTAAAAATCGGGATTTATTTCAGAAGTAAAGGCCCCTTCTGGCAGAGACTCCTTTCCCTTTCCTTGCCAAAAGCCCCAGGAGAGGCTCCCCCAGGAATGCCGGGCCTCCTCCAGCTGGGGCCACTTCCCCAGTATAAACCAGCCCCAGTATAAACCAGCCCCAGTATAAACAGTCCCTGCACAAACCATTCCCAGTGCACAACATTCCCAGTATAAACCATTCCCAGTATAAACTATCCCCAGTATAAATCATTCCCAGTACGAACCAATCCCAGTATAAACCATTCCCAGTGCACAACATTCCCAGTGCAAACCTTTCCCAGTACAAACCATTCCTACTACAAACCATTCCCAGTATAAATCAATCCCAGTATAAACCAGTCCCAGTATAAACCAGTCCCTGTACAAACTATTCCCAGTATAAACCAGTCCCAGTGCACAACATTCCCAGTATAAATCATTCCCAGTACGAACCAATCCCAGTATAAACCATTCCCAGTGCACAACATTCCCAGTGCAAACCTTTCCCAGTATAAGCCAGTCCCAGTATAAACCATTCCCAGTGCAAACCTTTCCCAGTACAAACCATTCCCACTACAAACCATTCCCAGTATAAACCAATCCCAGTATAAACCAGTCCCAGTACAAACCATTCCCAGCACAAACCATTCCCAGTACAAACCAATCCCAGTATAAACCATTCCCAGTACAAACCACTCCCAGTACAAACCCCCTCCCTCATCCCAGCCCCTCCAGATCCTGTTTTCCCCACACCAAACTGGGGAGGGGCGTCCCCTGTGACCCCCCCGCCCCAAACCTCAGGGTCCCCTTGAGGTGCTCAGGGACCCCTGGAGACCCCTCAAAATCCAGATCCGGGGGTCCCAGGGGTTCCCGGGGGTCCCAGAGGGGTCCCAGGGGTCTTGGGGGGTCCTGGGGGCTTCTTTGGGTGGGGTTGGAGCTGTGGGAGTCCCAAGGGGTCCCAGGGGGTCCCGGGAGGTCCCGGGGGTCCCAGGGGTCTTGGGGGGTCCTGGGGGGATCCTTTGGGTGGGGTGGAGCTGCGGGAGTCCCAGAGGGGTCCCGGGGGGTCCCTGGGGGTCCCTGGGGTCCCAGGAGGTCTCGGGGGTCCCGGGGGTCCCGGGAGGTCCAGGGGGTGCCAGGGGGTTCCTGGGGGTCCCAGGGGGTCCCAGAGGGTCCTGGGGGGTCCCGGGGGGCTCCTTTGGGCGGGGTTGGAGCTGCAGGAGTCTCAGAGGGTCCCGAGGGTCCCAGGGAGGTCCCGGGGGGCTGTGAGGGCTCCCCTCCATCCTCAGGATCCCGGTTTGGAGCCGTGAGAACCGGGGAGGAGCGGCGGGCGGAGCTCCCGTTGCCGGGGCGGGTCCGACACGGCGGCGGCGGCGGCGGAACCGTTCCCGAGCCCGGCCCCGTCCCGGAGGAGCCGCGGGAGCAGCTCCGGGGCCGCGATGGCCTCGCTCCCCCCCGCATGAAAGTGTGTGGGGCCGGGCCGGGGGGAGCGGGGCCGGGACCGGGACCGGGGAGCGGAGCAGGACCGGGACCGGGACCAGGATCGGGACCTGGGACCGGAGCAGGACCGGGGACCGGAGCAGGACCGGGACCGGGACTGAGGAGCGGAGCAGGACCGGGACCGGGACCAGGATCGGGGACCGGAACAGGACCGGGACCGGGGACCGGAGCAGGACCGAGGACCGGAGCAGGACCGGGACCAGGACCGAGGACCGGAACAGGACTGAGACCGGGACCGGGACCAGGGACCGAAGCAGGACCTGGACCAGGATCGGGGACCGGAACGGGACCGGGACCAGGATCGGGACCGGGGACCGGAGCAGGACCGGGACCGGGACCGAGGAGCGAAGCCGCCGCCGCCTCCCCGCAGCTCCCCGGGGCTCCCGGGGCGGACGGAGCGCGGCTCTCGGGGCTGCTCAGGAAGATGCATTTGTTCCGGAGCTCCAGCTACGATGTGCGGCTGGAGGGGGCCGGGGGGAGCCTGCCCCCAATCCAGGGGATCCGCTGGGTGAGTGCGGAGTGCGGGGAGCGAGTCCCGGCTCCAGGGAATGCTCCGGAGCATCGGGGAATTGGGGGAGTCTGTCTGGAATCCAGGGAATTCTCTGGAGGATCAGGGAGTGAAGGGAGCGAGTCCCGGCTCCAGGGAATTCTCTGGAGAATTTGGGACTGGGGGGAGTGTGTCCCGAATCCAGGGAATTCTCTGGAGGATCGGGAAGTGAAGGCAGCCTGTCCCGGATCCTGGGAATTCTCTGGAGAATTCGGGACTTGGGGGAGTGTGTCCGGAATCCGCTGGGTGAGCGGGGCCCCAGCCCCGGGAATTCGGGATGAGAGGAGGGGAGCGAGTCCAGGAGTGCCGGGAGCCAGGTGAGGGGGGAAGGAGCCAGGTGAGAGCACCGGGAGTGAATCCAGGCGTGTCCAGAGCCAGGTGAGGGCACCGGGAGTGAATTCAGGCGTGTCCAGAGCCAGGTGAAGGCAGAGAGAGTGAAGTCAGGCGTGCAGGTGAGGGCACAGGGAGCCAGGTGGGGCTCTCAGGGATCCGGTTGAGGGCAAAGGAGCCAGGTGAGGAGGGCACACGGAGCCAGGTGAGGCTCTCAGGGGCCCAGGTGAGGCTCTCAGGGGCCCAGGTGAGGGCACACGGAGCCAGGTGAGGGCACAAGGAGCCAGGTGAGGCTTTCAGGGGCCCAGGTGAGGGCACAGGGATCCGGTTGAGGGCACACGGAGCCAGGTGAGGGCACAGGGATCCAGGTGAGGCTTTCAGGGGCCCAGGTGAGGGCACAGGGATCCAGGTGAGGGCACAGGGAGCCAGGTGAGGGCACAGGGAGCCAGGTGAGCCGCACACTCCCCCATCCTCCCGCCCCGGGCCCGGTTTTGGGCGGAGCAGAACGGAACGAGCGGCCAGGCGTGAAGCCAGCCCGGTGCCAGGTGCCCGGCGGCGCATCCCGGGCAGGAAGGACATTCCCCGAGGGACATTCCCGGTGGGGACATTCCCCGAGGGACATTCCCGCTCCGTTCCCGCAGCAGGGGTTTGTCCCCGCGCTGCTCAGGGGGGTCCCGGCCCCTCGTTGTCCCCTCTGGGCGGGGAGGTGACCCCTGAGCCCTGGCAGAGCTTCCTGAGCTTTGTGTCCTTCCCCTTCCCGCAGGGCTTGACCCGGGACACTTTTTATGGAAAAAAAAAAAGTGGAATTATTTTAAGGGGACCAAAAAAAAAAAACAAACCCCCAAAATTTAATTAATTTAAAGAGACAACTCCCCTTTGGGCATTTCCACGGGGGGTCCCTCCTGGGTATGAGTTTTCCTCGCTTTTCCCCTTTTTTTTTCTTATCTGGAACTTTTAGGAACAGGTTTTAGGGAGGGGTTTTGAGGGGCACTCATTTTGGGAAGCCAGGTGAGCGGCAGGCCTGGAGAATTCCCGGGATAAATCCAGGGACACAGCAGTGTCCCCTCTGCTGGGGACACCCAGGGGTGGTGCCCCTGTGAGCAGGGAAAGGGGAATTTCTGTCCTGGGGCAGGTGAGTGGCAGGGAAGTGCCTTGGAGTGACATTATTGTCCCTTGTCCCCATCGCTCCTGGGAACTCCTCCCGGTGTCCTGGCTCCTGCTGGGGACATGGTGCCAGCGCCAGCGAATCCCTCCTGGCACCAGAGGTGTCATCTTCCTTCCCAGGGGACAAATGTCACCGTGCCAGTGACAAGTGCCACCGCGCCAGCCCCCGCCGTGTCCCTGCGGAGGAGAGCGGAGCTGGAGCGCGTCCCTGAGCCCAGTCCCGGGGGATTCCAGCCCCAGTCCTGGGGGATTCTGATCCGAATCCCGGGAGATTCCAGCCCCAGTCCCGGGGGATTCCAGCCCCAATCCCGGGGGATTCTGATCCCAGTCCCGGGGGATTCTGATCCCAGTCCCGGGGGATTCTGATCCCAGTCCCGGGGGATTCTGATCCCGATCCTGGGGGATTCCAGCCCCAGTCCTGGGGGATTCTGATCCCAATCCCAGGAGATTCCGGTCCCAGTCCTGGGGGATTCTGATCCCGATCCCAGAGGATTCCAGTCCCAATCCCGGCGGATTCTGATCCCTATCCCGATCCCA